>NW_016690268.1:0-90551 GCF_001604755.1 Lepidothrix coronata | reverse complement strand
GAGAGGAGAGGAGAGGAGAGGAGAGGAGAGGAGAGGAGAGGAGGATCATAGGCTCTTGTAAAAATACCTATGTTAGGTGACAATGGATTTTTTATTATTTTTAAGTACAAAGTCTCAAAAATTGAGAAACAATTTTTAACTATTAATTTTTGATCATCCTCTTTCTTATTTGTGTCATTTATCATGTGAAGACAATTATGGCGGTGACTGGGACATGGCTCATCCAGATGTTTTGCTCTCTCTAATGCTTTTGTATTCTATACCTACCCCAAAATTTCAGTCAGAAGAACCAAATCTGGAGATGATTTTTCCCAATGGTTGCACCAATTGGGGAGTACAGCAGCTGTAAGCGATGCATGGGGGCACAGACATGGATGCCAGCTGCACAAAGGTCAGGAGGAGCTGAGCAGCCCTACTGCTGGACCTGGGGCGAGCAATCAGCACAGGCAGGGCATGGATTTGGAGGAATGGGGAAGCCCTGTGATGCAAAAGGGTTTGCAAGAAAGTAGGATAAGGTCTCAGGACAGAACACACTGGGGTACTCGACGTGGACAAGGTTTGGGAGACTGTAGGTAGAGCTGGAGCCTCAGACAAGACGGAATCTGGGGTGGTCTGAGAAAGAGGGGATTATGAAGAGTTGTGGGGCTTTGGCTCAGAGAAACCTAGGCATTAGAGCTAGCAGGACAAGGAGGCTTACATGAGACTTAGTAAACCTCTGCACTAAGTCTTCAAGGCTCCAGAGCAGCTGTGGTGATAATTTGATTCTGGGCAGAAGAATTATGATTCGGCATGTGAAAAGCTTTGGGTGAGGACAACAGTGAGTTTTAAAAACTTTTTTCTCCCTCTAAACATCTATAACATGCTCTTGGTATGAAAAGGGATCACATGCACAGCTTGTCCTCAAGCTGGTATAAAACTACTGTGCATGTTTTTACCTCCCTTCCACATTCTTCCTTTTTTTTATCCTTTTGGTTTTTTTAATAGGGAATATGGTAGCTTTACCTCACACAGAACTCTGAATGTCACCCTCAGAAGAATGCCTCAATTTCAAAAGCTTCTATCCCGAACTTTTAACTTATGAGGAATATTTCTCTCCCCTAATATCTTCAGTGTAAACATCGATATATGATTTAGCTGTATAGCCTCTCTTTATGGAGAGAAATATAGTGAAACATACTGCTGTATTAATCCTCCCCCTCTAAAATGTACAACTAATGTGGAATAGATCAATCATGACGCGCAGATATCCATTTCTCTCCCCAACTATAAAAATTATTACCTGAGCTGTAGAAACCTAGGCTGAAAACATCTATAATTAGATGAGCTGAATCACAGCTCTTTGCACTATAAAACCTCTTTTGAAAATGTTATTCAGAACCATTCAGGCACATTAGTAGTTAAGCTATATGCCTAAAAAATGATTGAATTCATGGCAGGATTAAACAGGTATATTTTCGTGGTTATCATAAAAATTAAATATCACTTAGATTCCCGTAGTCTGAGTATATGGTCCGGGATCACATTTTTTTTTAAATCAAATATATTATTATCTTCCTATTTTCATGTGAACTTAAGACTGGTTATTATCTGTAATTGCATGTCCAGAAGTGGCTCCTACATCTTATTTAAATATGGAAGCCAATCTTGCACAAACAAGTGACCATTTTCAGACTTGGATACCTACAATTCATATTGAAGAGGGTGATTTGTAAAACTTTCCTACTCCTCTTTGCCACATCAATACAGTTCATTTTCACTTAGCCAATAAATGAATCTCTGTGAGACCTTAGGAGTATAGCACAACTTCTGCATATCACCCAGAAAAGCCAGTGAAGTACATTGAGCTTCAGAAGCTGTTCTGTTTTGCATTCCAACAGCAGCTGCCAGTGCTCCCTCGTGCATTTGTTACTACAATACTAAATTGAAATTTCCCTCATTAACTAACACCATTATGCTGTTTGGCTTATTACTGTCATTTGGAACTACTGCTCTGTTGTGCTTAGCAGAATCGTTCGTGTGTGCAGTTAATTGAAGGGTGGAGCCGCTTTGTAAAGTTAAGAGTTCTACACCTGTCCCTTGCTCGTCAGAAAGTGTCAAGGCGATTATCAGAATTTTTTATGAAAGCCAACTTTATATATATATATGTATCTATGTATGTGTGTGTATATACACATATGTATATATATGTGTGTGTGTATGTGCATGTAGTATGTGTATCTATGTATATGTGTAAGAGGATTTAATCTACTGGCATGTCCCTGAATGAACTTACAACTTTACAACTGGAAGTATATCTTCACTATATGCGCTGTTTACTGGAGGTTCTTTTACCTTTAAATTCTTGTATCACATCTGTTTTATCAACATCATGTTTATTCATTTTCTCGCATGGCTGGCTGAAGAGTTCAGAGCAGCCTGTCTAGAGAGCAACTATGAGAAAACATACATTCACTTCCTTCTTCGCTGCAAATGAAAGCAACTTATCGGACGATGAGTAATTTAAAATCTGGGCGTATATAATCATTTTTAAGAAATGTTTTACTATATGAATCTTTCAAATGATGAGACACTTCTATGGTTCTTGAAGCTTTCTTGGCAAGGAAAGAATTTCTTTTAATATACTTGGAAAGAAAACAGATGACTAATTTAATAGAGAAGGAAAATACAATAGATTAAGTTTTTTTATTTCATTTATGCAATATTGTTATTTTACTCCCTTTCATTCCTCTCAAAAAACAGCTTTGTAAGTATAACTTCTACATCTAAACATATTGCTGCACACACAGCCAATGGAAACATAGCTAATAACACTTATAACACTGAACTAATATACCACCAATATGATGGCCATATGAAGTTTTATAACGTCTTATAATGGTTATGTCAACTCTTTCATTTATATGTTATAAATACTGTCCTTGTGTGAAATGCGTAATACATTTTTCTTATGGAGACAGCATATAAGCTTCCGGTGCTTTCCCTCATAATAATTCCCCTTTATCTCCATTTAACAGATGGATCTAACATTTCTTGGGTATTGAGAGAGCAAAGGGGTCCAGAAAGTATTGTTTGTTTGGCTTTCTAGATAATGTTGGATTTAAATCTTTCTGTGTTTCTTTCCTCTGGCTCAGCCCATCATTCTTTTAAATAAACAGCTTTTTTTTTTTTATCTTGGTACTTAATACCACAAACCAGTGCTTAATTCACAAAATCATTGGCTCATACAGCAGAGATGGACAAGCATTACGGGTCCTACTGCCCTGCTTCTGAAGTGGGCAGCCTGAGGATTGCAGGTTCAAGTTTGAAACGCTGAGAAGATAAGGTATAAAATTCAGTCAGTAAATCTGGCATCTCTTTGGTATCTATATTATTCTACATTATTTACATTCCGTATTATTATTGTGGATCAGCACTTTAGACATCTATTCAGCATATGTTCTGATATCTTTAAAATCTGTATGGAACAAATATTTTAAAGTGGCCAGCAACTACAGACACATGACAAAAAATGTGTGACCTTTCTGAGCACATTTCATGACAATGTTAAAAATCAAAGTAACTTCTTTATCTCCCACCAACATATCAGCCTTGTTGGCCTTCCTCCTGATTCTGATCCACAGGCACTCAACTTTATTGTTACTGACTTCGAGTTCTACAGAGTCAAGAGACTCTAACATACAGAGCCACCCCTCCACCTCTCCTACCTTGCCTGTCCCTCCTGAGTAGCTTGTAGCCACTCATGGTAGCACTCCAGTCATGCAAGTCATCCCGCCACATTTCTATGATGGTGACTACATCATAGCTTTCCCGCTGCACGATGGCTTCCAGCTCCTCTTGTTTGTTACCCACGCTGCGTGCATCGGTTTACATGCACTTCAGCAGGGCTGCTGATTTCACTCTTAACTTGGGCTTTCCACCCTTAGGCTCCTTTCTGGAGAGCCTGGTTTCAATCCCTTCCCCTTTCAAATCCAGTTTAAAGCCCTCCTGATCAGCCTCATCGACTTACGGGTTACAGTCCTTTTGCCCTTCCTAGATAGATGAAGCCCATCTGGTTTGAAGGGACTAGGTACAATAGAATTTGCCCCATGGTCAAAAAAACCAAAATTCTGCCGGTGGCACCAATCCCTTAGCCATCTATTGATAAAATGGGTTTTCCTACTCCTCTCCTCATTCATCCTTGCTACTGCAGGAACTTAGGCAAACACCACCTGTGCTCCTGTCCCATCAACTAATCGACCCAGCGCCTTGAAGTCCTTTTTAATCACCCTGGTACTTCTTCCATTAATGTCATTAATGTCATCACTGCCAGCCTGGACTACCAACAGTGGATAATAATCTGAGGGCCGAATTAGTGAGACAGTCTCCTACTAATATCCCTCACCTGGGCCCCGGGAAGGCAGCAGACCTCCCTGTGAGATGGGTCTGGTTGACATATAGGGTCCTCAGTTCCTCTCAGAAGGGAGTCATCAACTACAACTACCCTTCTTGTTTTCTTTGTAGCTGTAGTTGTAACCCGTCTGGTAGACGGGGTGCAACCAGAAGACCCTCCAGACAGATCTTCCTCTTGACTGTCCTCTGCCTGATTCTCTGAGTCCAGGGCCTCATATCTCTTCTTTAAGGGCATCTGGGGGGATGGTGGGGGTTGGGAGGGGATATTTTGTAACATCAACACTCAAAATGTTACCAGCAACTGAAAACTGATTCCAGTCCTTCTTCATATTTCTATAATGAAAACTCTGTAAAACCTTATCTTTAGCAAATCACTTATTAAAAATAACCATGTGAAAGAGCTAACAGCTAAGTATTTTCATGGTCAAAGTATATTCCTTGTTTGTCAAATGCAAACAGCTTACCACAGCGTAAAGCAGTCAAGTTACCTTACAGTCTAGCTATTTATACCTGGTTTAAGAATCTTCTGTTACATATATTTTTCTATTAATCATAAATATGCTTAATTTCTATAACTTTGCAGTTTCAGAAGGTAAACATCTGTGTCTTGCAAGGGACAGGACTGGGCAGCCATAGATTCCCTTGTGGTGAAGCACTGCTGCATGCCCTATTGGGATGTAAAGGACAACTTGATAATAAGCTTACTCTTTACAAGTTACTAACAGGAACATTTTCAAAGTAAGACTTTTTTCTAATGACATAGTCACAAATTGTAACTGGAAAGTCTCAAGGTTAACCACAATGATGTGAACTTTCCTACTACCTCTGGGTATTAGAAAAAAATCTTTGCTTACTCAAGCAATTCCATGCTCAATAGAAAATCTGAAGACAAAAGAACTAAAAAATCAGCCTGATGCAGTTCAAAAGATGCAAAGAAATGCTTAGGGATTCTACAGTATTACAAGAATGTCTTTGCTGACCTATGTGAAGCATGACAGGTATAATCCAAGCTTCGACAGGAAAGATTAGTAAAAATCCAACCACAAAGACATGCAAAACACCTAACTATGCTGCTATTAAAACATCACTTTTTGATATGCATGCAACAAAGTGTCTAACAATATATTTTTTAAACATCACCATCTGTTCCACCTTGTGTAAGGGACGTGAAAGTACATCTTATGCATGGTATATTGCCATAAGCCAATTAAGGAAGGTAAACTTCATCTTAGAATTAAAAATTAAAATATGAAAAGATATGTTTTTCTTCACAATCTTTAATGATGCTATTTTCAGTTATCTCAATAAGCCAATGCTCTAGAAAAAAAAATGGGTTTTTCTTCATTTCTGCTTCAGGGAAAAAAACCACTGAAGCTGTACCATTTATCATCCTGGAAGGTACTGTATATATTTGAGACACCTATGAAAATATCATGTTTTGTTTGATAATATAGGATTTTTTAATTTGGTTCACTCTACTTAAGATGTTGACTTGCATGAGGTCAAATAAAACAACAGAGAAACAAAAGGAGATTTGAATAAGATGCATCATCCTAGAGCATCCCAGGGATCTTGAAAGATTGACTGGTTCGACATTTTGTGGGAAAGAGAGCCTAGGTCAGATTATCTAGCACGCTGTCCAATTGAATCTTGAAAGCCGCTAATGACAAGGACTCATCTGTAAAAGAAAAAACTTACTCAATGTAAAAAATTTATTTCTTTTTGTTAGACACCAGATCAGTGATTATTGGGTCAGAACCACCTTATGGGGGGTGTGTGGAGGGGAAAAAGATGGGCCGAACCTCACAGAGGTGGGGTTGTAACCCTCATGGCAGGCCCCTGGAGCCCACATGGGGAAGCCCTGGAGTAGCTGTCAGTCACAGACAGGTTGGGAAAACTATAACACACCACACCTCCTGGAATCCCTAAGTGAGGCTCAGATTGGCAGGGACAGTGAGGGCACTGGCCCTCACCCTGACATGGAACTCCCAGAGTGGCTGGTGGGTAACAGACCTCACCTGGTGCAGTTGGCTACAGGGACCAGAGCAGATAAAACCAAAAGCATGTGTTTGCCTTGTGTCACAGCCCTGTCATTGGATGCGTGAGACCTGGTCTTCTACAAGGTTCCAATGGTAGCTATATCATCTGTCTCTCCCTCTTTCTTTCTCTGCTCCTTTCTTGATGCTTTGGGTGGCTTGGAGCTGGAGGGATTGGAATTTGACTTAAGTGTTGTGGAATTGATTGTTTCCTGACTCGTGTTGTGGAATAATATATGCTGAGTGGGCATTGTGGTGGAACATTTTTCTCTAGCTTGTATGGTGTCCTTTTGAACTTTGGTCCAAGTTCCCTTATTTCCTCCCCTAAATTAATAAAGAAACCCCTTGGGAACAAGGCCGTGGCTTATTCTCTTGACACTACCTCAAGGTATTAAAGAACCTTCTATCTATATTTTGAAGTAAATCTCCTAGCTGAGCCTGTGAGCTTGCAGCTCCCGGGGCTGGAGTGTTACACTCACAGTGACATGAAACCTCTCCAAGTGCCACCTGGAGTCACTGCTTCATGTCACCTCCATTGGCTTCCTGTGAAGGGAGAACCTCTGTCCTCTTTGTTGCTGCTCTGTAAGTACTGCTAAGCTGAGCTTCAGCTGGTGTTAGAAGTCCACCCATTTGAGTAACAATAGATAAAAAAATCAGTCCTCTTACTTTGCTTTTCTTGAAAAATTTCATTTAAAAATGGTTGAGAGACCCCAGACAAAGGGACCCACCACGTTTGCAGTTCTCGCAAAGAGCTGAAGACTGCCAGCACTTCAAGTTGCACCTGGAAATCTCCTATAATTCTGTTCAGGTGCATTAGCTTTACTACCTGTCTTGCTTGCATTAACTCTTACATTAGTCTGCTACAGTCATTGACTTGGCAAGATTAACATTCCAACTCAACTGAGCATTTAAATACAGGCTTATGCATATTGCTGCTTCGGAATGGATTTAAGCACAGTTAAATGCTTGGTGCGCCATGCCATAACCTGTGCAAACCCAAAGTACCGTGTCATTTTTGTATTACAAATTCTTCTAAACATTTCCAAAGTCATATAAGATAACACATATTGCCTTATTATCTCTAGTTGTTTAGCTGTCATAACTGACATATAATATAGAGATATGTAGAGATATAATGCTTTACAGAGCTTTAACTAAGTGTGAGACTGCACAGCTCTACTGGGAAAGGCTCCAAATATGCAGCTCTCAACTCACACCAAGAGGCTCTCTCCTTTCACAGCCAAGACATCTGCAAGACAAGACTGAGAGATCCCAACATAGAGTCATAAATCCACAGTATCACTGGTGATCTCTTTTGAGGTTGGTTGGGTGTTTTGGGGTGGTTTTTTGTTACTATTACTTAACATAAAGAAATGCCTAAAAACAGTCACACAAATGCTCACAAACTAGCAAAAAATGTAGCTCATCTCCATTTACCTCATTAAATCAGAAATTAAATGTTTTATTTTGCCTCTTGCCAAAAGAATTAGCTGTCCCATTAAACAGAAATCTTCATGAAAACATAATGCAGATATTACTAAAAGAGGTCAGTGAACAATATATGGAAATTCCAAAGTTCTTGTGCATTTTAACCATGATAAAATCTTTTAGTTTTTACAACATTTCAAATGTCTACCTTCTCCAGACATATTACGGACTTATTACACACTAGGATATGTAATTCCTCTGGATTCATTCTATACAACATCCCACCAAAATTAAGAACCACTACCCCAGTGCTATTTTATTCCATGGAAATACAGCTTTCCAGATGAATCCAATACTGCATGGGTCTGTCCCTCCTGGTCTCTCTGGGAAACCGAAGATCCCTACCTGCAGTGCAGACATGCTGAAAAACCTACCTATGTTAGATTAGGTCCCATGTAAAACAGCCCGATGTAAACAAAAAAAGAAAAAAATAGGAGAAGAACTATTTTCAGTATAAGCCAGACCACAGATAAGAGACCTCTTCTAGGATGTAAAGAAAATAAACTGAAATAGTTTATACTCTTAACCACATCCAAGTTCTTAGTTTCTGGTAGTACACTTAATTAAAAACCGCCTCTTCTATCACAGAATCACGGAATAGTTGAGGTTGGAAAGGACCTCTGGAGTTCCCCCTGCTCTAAGGCCACCTGGAGTCAGTTGTCGAGGACCATGTCTAGACGACTTTCATATGTCTCCAAGGATGGAGACTCCACAACCTCTCTGTGCAGCCTGTGCCAGTGTTTGGTCACCATCACAATGACAAAGTTTTTCCCGATGTTCAGTTTGTGTTTCAGTTGGTGCCCATTGCTTCTTTTCCTGTCACAGGGGACCACTGAAAAGCGCCTCCTCTTTGCATCCTCCCTTCAGGTATTTACAGACATTGACAAGATCCCCTCTGAGCCTTCTCTTTCCAGGCTGAACAGTCCCAGCTATCTGAGCCTTTCCTCACATGAAAGATGCTCCAGTTCCTTGGTTGTCCTTGTGCTCTTTTGCTGCAGTCTTTCCAGTATGTCTCTCTTGTAGTAAAGAGCCCAAAACTCGACACAGTACTCCAGGTTTGGCCTCACCTGTGCTGAGTGCAGCAGCCAAAACCAGGACACTGGTCTTATTAGTAAATATTAAGGAGAAGAAGGAATTGAAAACCTCAGTATATTTCATGTCCTTTGTCACCATGACCACTGCTCATTCAGCAGCAGGTACAGGCTTTCCTTGGCTGTTTATGTATTCACAGTCTCCTTTATTGTTGCCTTTGACATTCTTCCACATTTTCAACTTCAGGTGGGCTTTGGCTTTCCTACCTCTGTCCCTTTAACACAGCAATTCTGTGCTCCTCATGAGTCACGTGTCCCTGTTTTCATTTTCTGTATACTTCCTTCTTAAATTTGAGTTTTGCCAGGAACTCCTCCTAGCATTTTTTCCTGTCTTCCTGGCCAGTGGGTTGGACAGCTCTTAAATTTGATCCTTGAATATCAACTGGCTTTCTTGGTCCCTCTGTCCTCTGTGACCTCATCCCATAGGACTCTTTCAAGAAGATTCCTGAAGAGGTCAAAGTCTCCTCTCCTGAAGTCCAGACTTGTGATCTTGCTTTTTTTCCTGTTCCCTTCTCTTAGGATCCAGAACTCTACCACCTCATGGTCACAGCAGCCAAGGTTGCCTTCAGCCTTCACATTCCCAATGAGCCCTTTCTCGTTCGTGAGTATGAGATTCAGTAGTGCACTTCTCTACCATTTGTGGCAGGAATTTGTCAATAGTTCAGGAACCTTCTACATTTCCTATGTTCTGCTGCGTTATCCCTCCAGCAGATATTGGGAGGGTTGAAATTTCCTGTGAGGACCAGGACCTGCACATGCTTCAGGCTGTGTGCAAAACTCATCATCTATGAAGTAAGGCAGGTGTTTTCCTTTCTAGAATAGGCACTTCTTCAGTTACGGACTAAATCTGAGCTAACAAATGATTCTCAGCCAATATCCAAAAGTGCCTAATGAATTTGTTAAGACACAGCATGTTGGAAGGGAGACAGAACACTGCAGGTGTCTAAGACCCAAATAAACAATATTTAGGTAGCCTGCAATCAATGTGAATCTTGGGGAATGTTGTATTTCAGACTTTTACGAGTAAATATTATTTTTTTTTTAAAAAGGAAAAATCTGTTACCACAGAACTTTCTGTAGTGTAACAGATTAATCTGAGTATTTAAATAAGCTTTGAGCATTTACATTTAAAATCACAGAATCACAGCATAGTGTGTCATCTGGTCCAATCTCCCTGCTGGAGCAGGGTCATCCTAGAGAACATTGCATAGGATTGAGTCCAGACGGTTTTTGAATATCTCCACATCTCCATATGTGCATGAGTGGAATTAAAATTTAGGCTTTGTGTGACAGTTTTGAATCCTCCCATTGTAAATCTCATCCATTGCAGGATCAGGGAATGGCATATGAACATATTTTGTAACATTTGTCACCGAAGGGTTAAATAAAATCAATCCAAATGATTGTGAAACATTACAATGAATACAGTATAAGAAACTAAATTCTACATGAGTAGAAAACTGAAGCACATCCCTTGCTCAGGAACTGATGAGTTATGGGTATAGGTATTATGAGATAACGTGTGTCTATCATAGTCATTTGCTGGTATTCAAAACTAAAGATGTAAGGATATGGTTAATCTAGCAATCAAAAAATACCATTAATGAATATAGGATGAAAACAATGCCAAAGTAAAAAAAAAAAAAAAAGGTATACATAAAAAACCTCAAAAGGGGAGAAGAGTTTAAAGGCTGGTCTGGTACGATGAGAGGTACAGAAACTGTTTTGATAGGAAAACTATAATTACCTAAATGTTTAAATGTGCATGTAATGTTTTTTCATTTACATTAGTCATATTTTACATTCTGCTATCATTTTATTTAATTTCATAATAAAATTAACTGTCTCTAAGCAATATTTACTGTCACTTTGTGCTTCTCTGTGAGATTATCAGACATTTCTGAGTCAAAAAAGGAGAGTCTGTTACACAAAGGTCAACTACCTGCCCAGGATGTCATCTTCAGAAGTGAATTTGCTTTCAGAGTATATTCAATTTCAACGCACTCTTTACAGCAGCTGCTTACAGAAAACGGCAGAGCACTGAGTAGAAAACATACCTGACGACAGCTCTGAAAGGGAAGTAAGGTTTACTTTTTCCTTTGTTTTTCTGTGAGTTTGTGGCTACCTTATTTCCTTATATGAACTAGCATGAACCTAGCCCACAGCAAACAAAAAAATAAAAGGCCTGGTTAAGCTTTGAACTCTTCTGAAGAAATTCTAGGCCAATGAAAACGGACAACAGGCCCACACAAGGTTGCCAAAATACAGTAATTTGAGGGAGTGTCTGGTACATGTACTGTGAATACACATACACACTCTTACACAAACAGTCTTGTTTCCTATTAATTTTTACAGAAGTTGAATTTCCATAACTTTGTGCATTATAGATATTAAAGAAGTACTTTTTGATTTTCCACAAAATGAAAGGTAAAGCAATTGACATGACAAGGAACTACTGCTGACAATATCTAAAAACTGCTGTGTCTGCCTCACTCACCAAAAATTACTCTTCCAGTGACCTCAGACAAGAAACAACACTACATGCTACTTGTGTAATAAGCAGAAGGCAGCAGTATGTACACAGTCAATTCACAGTAACAGATCAAGGAAGTTACTCTAAAACAAAACTTTCCTACTATTTTCACTCACAAAGTACACCGACTTTTAATTGACTGGTTCAATTAATACCAAAAGTCAAATAGAAATATCTGCAGAAATATCTGAATGTAAGTAACCTGGTCTAGATGAAGGTTCCCTGCCCATGGCAGGAGGGTTGGAACTACATAATCTTCCAACCCAAACCACTTTGTGATTCTATGATTCTCTAAGTATCTTATTTCCTTATGACTGGACAAAGCTGTTTACTCCCCACAAAGCAAGATACTTCTTATATATTCCACAAATAGGCAACATGACTTGGCAGCGAGAGAGGAGACAATAATTTTCTGAAGAACTTTACAATTTTCCAGAAATACTGAAATACAAATGAACTCACTATTCAGTATAAGTGACAGTACACTGATGTGTAAACACATCTCAACTTGGATGCAAAAAGAATTTTCTATTTCAAAGTATTCTAGCACTAAAAGAGAATCTGAGGAGCATAAAATATACACAAGTCCACATACACACACACACACGTATGCTAACACAGAATACACTGAATTCAGTAAAACTGTTCTTCAAATACGTACATGTTTAGAGGCACGGACTACTCTGCAAACAGAGAAAATGCTGTTTGGAAGGCAATGGTATCAGTCTCTACAATTATGGACAAGCTCAAGAGCCTCTCCAGATCTCCAGGGACAGGCATGGTGTTTGTGTCCCAGGTGGACATTGTGATGAGGTCTGATGGTGCACTCCAAGGTTGTCCAAACAGCCACTACCCAGTTGCCATTGGAAAAAAAAGCACTTACATGCAGGCAAAATAGAAGCCATTGACAGGCACATCTGTTCAGATACTGAATGTGGCTTCACAGCTTTACAAAAGTTTCAATATCAGCCTGAAAAATATTAGCACTATCTCTTAGTTTTCTTCATTTAAGAATTTCCAATGAACAAGATTGCAGAGATGAACATTTTAAAACAAACAGCACTACCACTTCATTTTAGATGATACAGAGGCCCAAAATTACTAACTGGAATAAATGCAGAAAATAATTTTCCTTATTCTAATATACTTAGAAATTGATTAATATACTATGCTGTTGCTCTCCCAGAAAGACTTAACTTCTAAATTCAGGCAGGGGGAATCTCTGGGGACTTTTGTTTGAAAAACTGTTACAAGAAAAACACATTTCTACAAGGGAAGAAGAAATCTCTCACTAATTTAAAAAGATGCTTCTACACTCCTTATTATCTTTAATCTCTCTCTGCCTCACCAGCATATTGTATTTTCAAGATTTTATACTCTATTTACATAAGACTGTATTTTTATCATAATCTGGTCCTTTTTCAGTTTTCAAAACAAATGTTAAGACTAATTTTCTGTAAATTTTGAATAATTATGTACTTTTCATTTGTTGAATGATAGGAGAAACTGAAATGTGAAGGTATTCCTTATTGTGAAATTAATAATCATGAAAATACTATAGAATATGCAGTGGTAAAATTATTATATGGTAATAACTAAGAAACCAACTACAGTGTAATCCATTTTATTTTGTTCTTTATTGCTGCCATTAAGTTAGCAGGAAACAGAATTAAATAAGGTATAATACTTGCCTATTAAAGAACAGTTGATGTAAGAAGCGATGTATGAATGTAGTGGAAAAGTTGACTTCTTTAACTTTTCACTTATTTTCTTCTCATTAAACCAATTATTCCTGCACCATCTAAATCCTTCTGAAATAATTTCCCACTGGCTGAAGCAAAACCCACTGCAGGGAACAGAATCAGCCATTTTTTTTAAAGCTGCCTTGATGTTCAAAACATACACAACACGCTGCAGAATTCAAGCAGATGTTTTCAGTTTCTAAGATTAAGAAAACTTTGTATTCATGTCTTCCAGTGGCATTATTCACAAAACCTGATGTCCTTCAGCTTTACTAGAGCCTAAGGTCAGCAAGAATGTGATATAAAAATATTATATTATTAATCACCAACAAGTAAATCTATGAGCTTGTAGCAAACACTAAGAGAATAGTATAGTATTTGTACTGATGTCTAATCCATTATTTTTTACAATGTAGTGAATTGAAAGGCTTTTGTCATCATGGACTTTTGAAGTCTTAAAAATAAACACTGTGTAATCACATATTGCATACTGAAAAATAAAAAGTGAGTAGTAATATATGATGCTGTAACTGAATATAGCAAGAATTATCATCAAAATCTTTCAAAAGTATACATCTGAAAGCCTTCAAGGAATCAAAATTCTTTATATAGATCCTCATGATATAAGCATGGCTTTTCTCTCTTAAAACTAGCTTTAGGCAAGGTACAAGAAAGGTAAGTACTGGCACTATAACATGTTATCATTACAGCTTTGTGAGGTAACTTACTATAAAAAGTGATGGTTGCCACAGATAACTGCAGATCAGTCTGAGTAACCAGAAAGGAAAATTGGAGCTTATTCTCATTATAAGACATTTTTTCATCAGTTCCCTTGGTAATAAAATTTATTGTTTGCTTCCAAATGCACTTGCAATATTTGGAAAATAAAGGAAATGGGGATGGAAAGAAAACCAGTGTGAGTGACGTTGTTTTCCATGGTACAGTTGCCTGTGGAAACCAAAAAGTTGTCACTTACTAAAAGGATGGCCGTGAATACTAACTATGGCTCACATCAGCCAAGTGGTCAGTCCTGAAACGAAAGTAAAAAGTCTACCATATGCGGATTAATCTACTTTTAAAGTGAATTTATTTCTTTGACTTTAAATACAATTCTTTGACTTGACAGAAAATGTATATGCGAACTAATTTATGTACATCCTGTTTATGTTTTTATTGTTACCAAAAATAATTCAGAACATAATACATGCCCCTACTTTCTGAGTCTGCCTGATTTTATGAGTGCCTATTCATGCAGCACCCTCTTTGCTCTGGAAGCTCTTTTGCCATTTAATTACACTCCACTGCAGTTGCTCATTTCTGAGAGTTCTGCACTTTTCTTCTGCCTAGAATGGCATTTCAATATATGTTTAGGTAGACCACCATCCAAATCCCACTTAAGATTCTTAGGGAAGCCCCAAAAACTTGCATCATCTGCAGAGGGAGGGTAACAGGTATTACAAAAATTTTCTATAATATTTTTGACATCAGAAATAGGTGTCAACTCCTATGCAAACCAAAGGAGAATGAATTTTTCTGGAACCTGAACACTCACACAAACAGCATGTTTTCAGCTGAAGTAAGAACCCAAATTACACAGATTAGACTGTTTTTCAAAAAGCAAATAGAAAACCTTTCACACATTTGAATCAGCCCCTATTTAGACATAATGATTTCAATAAAATCAGGGAAATATCTTAGAAATTTTGATTTTTCTCAAAATTTTGCAAAATGTCATCTTTATAATGAAGATAAGAAACTCCATAATAAATGAATGCTACTCCAAGATAATCACTTAAATTAATAAAAAATATCACTAAATGTTAACAAACTATTTTTAATTAAACAAGATTTTAAATTCATGCTTGAAATTATCATATTCATAAACAATAAATATTTCTCATAATAATTCATAAATAATTCTCCAAATATTCATAATTTCTCCAAATCCAAGTGAGAAATCAAAATCCAGACCAGTGTATGTGCTATCTTGAGCATCAAGGAAATTTTGAAGATACAGTCTAATTTAAAATCACAGATATACAGATGTAGTGACCCTACAACCCAAGTGAAAATTAAGTATTTGTACAGTCACTGAAAGTTCTGAGGATCAAAAAAATGAAGCACATTTAAACTACTTTCAACTATATGTTTCCACCAAATAAGGACTATGTTTCCATCTTTCAAATGTGTAATACTTTGCTACTTTGGGTTAAAACCTTTCTTGTTTCTTTTCTTTAATTTTTTTTTCATCAATCACAATGAATAAAGGAATGAGGAGTAAAAGGAAATGAGATTCCAAGGTTGTTTTTTCCCTCATTTTAGTCATCTGCTCTACACGAAGCTTTTGTTTTATTTGAATTTCCTAAAAATCCCCCCTCAAATTTCAAAAACCATCTGGAACAAAGAAGAAAAAGCAAAGGGGAAGGAAATGAGAGCACTAATATTTGTGTGCCATTCACTGCTCCTAACTCTTTGCATTTTTTTTGAAAGTGGATCAAAGAACTTCCCAGATATTTTGTACAACAAATTCCTCTAACATCAAAGTCCTATAAGAATGTCACTATTTTCCTGTAGTCACTGATGAAAAATCTCATTGGTTTCAAAGTTTATTTTTCCTATTCAACAACGAATTGTAGTCAGATAAGAGTGACATGAAACAGCATAAATTCCCTTAATTACTTGATTTTTAATTCATTTGACAAGTTTTATCTTCTACAGGCTAAATCCTTATATTTGATTTCTTTTCTATTGCACTGAAAACCCTCAATTTATGAGACAAATGAGAGAATAAGAAGACCACTGACATGAACTAAAAAATTATACTTTGTTGAATAATTCTTGTCAAGTGAGAAATAATCTCAATGTTGTCTTCCCCGTACATAAGCTTCCTAATGCAAGTTATTTTTCTAAAGAACTGCATGAGCCAGGTTCTAAGCCAAAGCTTTACTGTTATTACAGCTGCTTAAACAGTTACCAGGTGAAGACAGAGTCCTTAATGTTTCTTAAGTTAATGAACATTTAGCAGAGGTCTCTTTAACACCAAGGAGTACAACAAGAGCATGTAAATACAGTAAACCTTTTCCCTGAGTTTCCAGTTGAGAACAATTATCTTTGTCAGTAACTGACAGCAATTGATTTACCGTGATTTCAACACTAATTATGCCCATAGGGAGTCACCCTTCTGATAAATTACTATTTACCTTCTCATGTGGAGCCTAAATAATGTGATCACAGTTTTCTGAATAGCACTGTCTCTTCATAACAACTTCACACATCTCTGAGAATATAAAGAACAGATCAATTACTAGTATCTCCTTATTTGTTTATTTGCTAGTGGTGGATCTTGGAAGACATGAACAGAAGAGCCACACTGTGATATAAGAGGGGATAATTTTTTGCTCTTCAAGTTACATTCAGAAAAGGTAAATTAACTATAGGCTGTTGCTGCACAGTAAGATGATAAAATGAGGCTACAGCTGCCTGAACTGTGAATTTTGGATTGCTTTAATGATTTCTTACATTTTTAACTTTAATCTCAAATGAGTCCAAAGAGTAATGTTTGAGTTCTGAGAGACAAAATCTGCTTGAGGGAAGATGCTCAAGAGCAAGCAAACTAAGCTACATGGTAACTGATGCTTCAACAATTTACAGTGAGATGACCTCACCTTCAAAATATCAACCTTTAGCTAAAAAACAGAGCATAAACTATTGAACACTGTGGATCCTTTGACCTTGTAACATAAAAATCTAGAAATTACAAACAACGTCTTCCAACATCAAGAGTGTACCTTCAGAAATAACATGAAATGTTATTTCTGAGAGAACGAAAAATTTCACATTTGAGGCTGCACCTCGAATATTGTGTTCAGTTCTGGGCCCCTCACTACAAAAAAGACATGGAGGTGATGGAGCATGTCCAAAGAAGGGCAATGAAGCTGGTGAAGGGTCTGAAGCAAAAGTTTCATGAAGAGTGGCTAAGGCAGCTGGGTGTGTTCAGCCTGGAGAAAAGGAGGCTCAGAGGGGGGACCTTACTGCTTTCTATAACTACTTGAAAGGAGGCTGTACTGAAAGGGGGGTTGGTCCCTTCTCCCAAGTAGCAAGTGACAGGACAAGAGGCAGTGGCCTCAAGTCATGCCTGGTAAGCTTAAAATTAGATATTAGGAAACATTTATTCTCTGAAAAAGTTATCAAGCATTGGAACAGGCTGCCCAGGGAAGTGGTTGAGTCCCTATCCCTGGAGGTATTTAAAAAACATGTAAATGTGTCGCTTAGGGACATGGTTTAGTGGTGGACTTGGCAGACTTAATGGCTGGACTTGATCTTAAAGGACTTTTCCAACCTAAATGGTGCTATGATTCTAAATTCAGAACTGTTTTTCCAATTAGGTTAGTCATTAGCATTTTCTGTGTCAACTTTCATGTAGCATACATCAGACTTAAGTGCCTGTAGCATGCAAAAATCCATACTAGTTAGTGTACATTCCATTTTTTTTTTTAATATAGTCATAGAGACATAGAATGGTTAGGACTGGAAGGAACCTTAAGGGTCATCTAGTTCCACACCCCCTGCCATGTGCAGGGATGTCATTCACTAGATCAGGTTGCTAAAGGCCCCATGCAGCCTGGCCCTGAACACTTCTATGGATGGAGTATCCACAGCTTCTCTGGGCAACCTGTTCCAATGCTTCACCACCCTCTGAGTAAAGAATTTCTTCCTAATATCTAAGTTAAACTTGTCCTCTCTCAGTTTGAAAACAGTGCATCTTGTCCTGTCCATTGCAGTCAACAAAGCCCATGTCTGATTAAAGAAAAATAATGAGCTCAATACCACTTAAACACGCAATGATTAAATTTCACAGCTATTGCATACTGCTATTGTGCTGTCCATATTTTCCCTCCTCACACCATAACACAGAATCTTTCCACAGTTTGTAAAAGAGGTGATGATTTACATGTCATATAGTAACAGATTTTGAACAGAGAACACTAAATGTTTTCAACAAAAGACTAGATACGGAGCAATTTAATGAGAACTGTTTGTTTTCATTAAACTGTTAAGAACATTACACCTCCAAGACACATCCTTAAATCCTCTAATAAATTGAGCCAGGCATTCTTCAAACTATAGTTGCAAATAGCACACAGGAAGAAATTTATCAGTACTGAATGATGAGTCTGGCCAGTTTCAAGTGCAGAAAGTATTTATGGATCTTTGCCATCAGCGACAGCATTCAGTCCAGATCCTGCTTAACTATTCAAAAACTTCCAGACTGAAAAGTGAGTTATTCTGGTCCATGACATTTTTCTGCATGATAGCCTTGACTGGCAAAGAAATTTCTGTCCATGGTACCAAACAAATTAACATCCTGCCAAAAAGAGTACCTTTGTCAATAAAATGTGGGTTTGCAAAACCTCATTCCCAGAAACCTCACAAGAATGATAGACGACAGAATGATTTATCAAATTCATCTATCATGGACAACAGAAAAAAGAGTAATTTTTCTTCTAAATGTTGTTAATATCACTTTGCAAAGTAGTATAATCAATGGACACTATCACTGGTATCCATAAAATCCACAGAAAAAGATCAACAAGATCTTTAATAGAGGTCTACAACTTAAGCAGTTTTGCTTACTGTAGCTGGAAAGACTGACACAATAGGCACAATGACAGCATCTGCAAATGAAATCTGGCATGCCATGTATTTACATGCCAGCATCTGGCTTTATTTTATTTCAGTTGGATTTGATCCTGTCCTCGGGAACAGAAAACAGATCTCTAATAAAATATCCCAGGAGGGTATGTCCAGTTCTCTAAAGCACTGAGTGACAACAGAAGCTGTTTTAGCAGTGAATTCTACATGAGACTGGCAGATGTGACACAAGAGCCTGTAAGACTTTCTGAAGACACAGCTAGTGGTTAGACAGGGTACTATAGGGGTCTCTAAAATGGCACTGTCTCTATTTTGCTACCCAATCTTATGCAATATCTGCTATATCTTCTGCATCTGAGTATCTTTTCATATATGATGTATGAAACTGAGTGGTTCTCCAGTTTGTGGTAAACACGTAATTATCTTTCAACTACAGCGCATCAAAGTTACTTGTATAGCTATTTGAAATTATGTTCTGACAGCTTCTGTCCTCTGTGACAACTTATTCCAACATTTTCCTCTTGCTTTTGAGTATTTTAAAGCAAGAAGAACATAGGAAAAAGTATCTGATTACAAGAAAAAGCAGTCTTCTAGCTTAAACATTACCAAGGAGAATGATATCCCTTGCATCTCCATAACATGAACTTTGGTAGCAACTTGCAGAGTGTGTTAATTTATTTTTCCTTGTTCTGATACTTGTAGATCTTGATACCTTAGTGAGGTGTGCTACATTTTCCATTTAGATTAATTTTAGTTGAACAGAGTTGGATCCTTAGGTTTTCAAGGAAGAACCACCTTCATTCCAGGCATTTGAATTAGCTCTGTCTCAAGCAAAAAATACACAAACTATCCTTGATGGAAATTAGTTGCACAGGATGAGTTTCACCTCACCTAGTTTAATACAGTTGTTTTAAATAAACATGTTTTAATCTAAATCAGTCATACACATTCACTTTAAAAGAAATAAAGGGAAAAGAGAGAACTCCAGAAGATAATTCACTCAATTCTTAAACATGTTAAATGATTTGACCATTGAGAAGTTTTGATGATTCCATAGGTCCAAGAAGAGACTTTCCCTATATATATGCAAACTATCAGAGACATTACAATTCATCTGCCCTGATGTAAATATATACATCTGAGCTAATCATACTAATCTATACTTGTAGTATCAATATGGAGAACTTGGCTGTTTAAAGCACAATTCATCTCCTTCAAAAGTATATGGCAAAACATGTTGCCGTTTAAGTGTCTCTTTCTTTCCAGTGACTTTAAATGATGTCTGGACACCTAGTTCAGATACAGACCTCCAAAATTTTATACCTAAATTTTGACAAAATTCAGCTTCCTGCAAAGTGTAAAATAACTCAGAACTGTTGTGAGGAAATGGCCTCCCTGTGAGAGCAACACCAAACTGGTTTACAACAATTGCTTAAGGAAAAATATTGACAGCTTTCAAGAAAACTGACAGAAAAAGGAAAATTCTGTTACAAAAATAGTAATTGAAAAAGGCATTCTATTCTATACTATAACTACACTGACAAGAAAGTATTCAATTTTATTAAATGAAGAAAACAACACAGTGTTCATCCAAGGCTATCACAAATTACCTCTGGAACAAATAATTTGGACCTCTGAAAAATATTTGATTCTGAAGAATTTCTGAAAGATTGAAAAATATGTATATTGTGATAATAATTATTTTTAAAAGAAAGATAAAGAGCTCATTAACAATACTTACACTAACCTGATATTGATTATAGGCAAAATTACATTTTTCCAGGAAAAGGAAATCAGAATGCTCTTAAAAGGAGTAAGAGCACAATTAGTTCCAGAAAGGGTGACCTTGTGGAAGATAAGTCTTCTTGGCAAGGTTGCTACTTTTTAATGAGATCACCAGATCTTTCAGTTCATAAAGGTAAATGGGATGAGAACTTGAAACCTTTTCATTAATAATTAAGACAAGAACAAGAATTTGAAGTAAAAATAGAGTAAATATCCCTCTTGGATCACTAAGATTAACTAGATAGTCTCTAAGATCCCGTGACAAATTGCATTTATCAGAACAAAAGATAAAATTTTTGCCGATACAATCTGCAGACAAAATTGGTGGGAAAACAAATGATGCCATGAGGCAAATCATGCAGCTACATCTGAATCTTTTGGTAATATGCAGTTATTTGCACAGAGACAAAATATAGTTGTCAAATGCTAGAGTCAGAAGAATAAAAGCCAAGCAAATGCAATATCTTTAAACTGATACTGAGTGACCTAGGAATAGTGGTTTCAGAGAGCTAAGCTACGATTTCTTCTATGACAGTGCCGTTACAAAGGATAACCCAGTGCTTGAGGAGCATATCAAGTCAGAACTGATGTATCCATATATAAACTCAGTGAAACCAATATTAAAATCCTGTGCCATCTTTTTAAGGAGAATTCAAGGAAGTTAGAAACAGTTCAGAAAACAGCAATGAGATCAAATCAATTCTATTACCCACACTTTATACTAAAACACTTAACAAGTTTAGCTCAACTTAAGGAAATCAACCCGACCATGAGTAATACATTTCCATAGGTGTAAAACTCCAGCCTCGGTAGCTGCCGGCTCACAGGACTGGCTATGAGTTTTACTTTAATATATAGATATAGGGTTCTTTAATACCTTGAGATAGTGTCAAGGGAATAAGCCTCAAGCTTGTTCCCAAGGAATTTATTAATTTAGGGAAGCAAATAAGGGAACTTGGCCAAAGTTCAAAAGGACACTACACAAGCTAGACAAAATGTTCCACCACAGTGCTGATTCAACATATACTATTAATCCACAACACTTAAGTCAAAATCCAGTACACCAACAACAAGATCCAATCTCTCCAGCTCCAAACGACCCTAAGTATGAAAAAAGAAGCAGAGAAAGAGACACAGAGGGATTAAGAAGAGAGAAGGAGAAAGAGGGAGAGACAGATGATATAGCTACCACTGGAACCTTGTAGAAGACCAGCTCTCACACATCCAGTGGCAGGGCTGTGACACGTGGCAAACACATGCCTTTGGTTTTATCTGCTCTGGTCCCTGTGGCCAACTGTTCCAGGTGGGGTCTGTTACCCACTAGCCCCTCTGGGAGTTCCATGTTAGGTGTGAGGGCCAGTGCCCTCACTGTCTCTGCCAGTCTGAGCCTCACTTAGGGGTTCCAGGTTAAGAAGTGAAACAGATATAGTTCAGGTGACATTCTCTCCTGACAAGTTCCATGTTTTCTCTGCAGTATTTAACAGTGACAGAAATCTCTACTTCAACCACTGTTAGAGATGTACAGAAATAAGAGATCAATCAAGTAGAGATTACTCTGTGCAGATGACAGTAACACATTGTCTCAATATAACAAGTACAAAGAAAACTAGTAAGACATTTTAAGTCATCACTCTTTCTGCATGTAGTATTGATAGGCACTCAAGGACTGAGATCATAGTACACAATTAAACAAATTTTATTCATACTTTTTTCCTTCAAATCTCATGCCGAGTTAAAAAAGCAAATTTATTTTCTATATTTTTTTTATAATTGGTAAATTTTTATTTGCTTTATCAGAAGAGTTGATTTTTTTTTTAAGTGTAAACATATTTCATTAAAATAATTGTTATGAAAATCTCCTTGTTCAGGCACTTTTTATCAACTGAGATAATTAAGAACAATTTGTGAGTATAAATATTGTTTTATGAATTTCATCCTATTTGGTTGACCTTTATTCTAGTTGGTTAGACTGCATTTTCTGAATATTATGCTTCAATATTAATTGTGAATTACACAGAAATATTAAAACAAGGAAGTTCTGATAAAATGTTGAGATGCTACAACTATGCAATATTTATAAATCCACAAGTATGTTATAAAGAAGCTAATAAACAGGAAAGACACATTATCGAAGTCTTACAGGCCATAAAAGTATATAATTATTTTTTACAATGCCTAAAGTATATGTTCTTGCTATTATACGCCTGGAGAATCATGGAATCATAGAATCAGCTGGGTTGGAAAGGACTTGATCAGTGGATCAAGTCCAACCCTTGATCCACTACTGCCGTGGTTACTACACCATGGCACCAAGTGCCACATCCAGTCTCAAAGGATGTGTCAGGAGTGGGATCTATTAATATTCCTTCAGGTGAGTGAAAATACTTTTCAGTTCCATGTTTTTCTTTATTCTCATTCAGAGATCACATCCTTCAACTGTAAAAAAAATGTGTAATTTCATCCTACTTATGTCATGTCCAGTGCTTCAGGTAACTTCAGTGAACAGAATATGTGCAAAAGCAACCACCACAAATCCTTCTATGTACTGAAGTTTATAAGACCACTACACACTGCTACTTGCTTTCTTTTCAGACACGCTGTAGAGGTGATGGAAAACCAAAGTACTTCCCATGTTTCTTTTTCCATACTCTCATTGCAATGCAAGTTTTTTATTTTTCTAGCTCTTTGGCAAAGACTGCAGAGTAACTCACCCTTAGATGATAGATTGTAGCCTCCTAAGAGCCTCAAGAATCACCTAGTCATCATTACAGAAAAATAATTAGAGCATTATAAATAATTTAATATTTAAATCTATATTAATTGAATAAATAGAAATTCTAAGAACTTACCAGAAAAAACAAGCAAATTGTTTCCTTACTGTTCTCACCTCTAACTGGTTCTTCACTTCTGAAGTAGATATAATGTAGTGCATTGCTAATGAACTATTTTTTCATTAGGATTAAGTTTAAGACTTAATCACACTTTTGTTAGGATTCCACTGAAGTTACTGAAACACCAAGCTATGGTTTATCACATGCTATTTACTAAATCTTTTCTGAATACTGTCAGGCTCACCTCTGGATTGAGGATTGTTTAAATGAAATACAAAGTGTATGACTGCTGTACTTCAGCAGTGATTCCTTCAAACAATCATGAACTGATACTCAAGCAGTTTGCTATTAAGTAGCTATGTGAATGCTTCACATTTGCTTAGCATATTCTTTTGCAAAGTCTAGACTTACTCAGTTGATCAACATGTGGCTTGGTAGCAGCTTGATCATTTGATTCTTAGTGGGAAGATTAAAAATAGAGCATTTCATCATTGTACTCAATTTCTACCACGGCAAGTCAAGAGAGCAAAGGCAAAAAAGAAAATACCTAATCTGAAATTCGCATTAACACAATTCCTAATCAGATGTAGGTCCTGATAAAAATCCCACACAAAAGCTCTTTGCTTTAGATATCACAGTCAAGAAAAAAGCTCAGTTCAGCACAACATAAAATATGGCTTCAAATCTCTTGTGGTTCAAAAAAAAAAAAAATCCCCAAATGCCAATGTTAATAGCTAAAGTTTCGAAGAATTTTAATTATTATGTGCTGGTATAATAGTGTTTTATTGAAGGCAGACTTTGAACACATTGATCAAAGTGGTGTAAGAGTAATTTCGAGAACTTCAAGTCTACAGATATCTGTGACACTTAAGCTTCATCTCTACTAATGACTTAAACATGTCTCTGTACTTTTTCACAGAAGACAATTTGTGTGGAATGACCCACATCCACTCCTAACCAGCACAGTGACTTCCAACAGTAGGTGTTCTTGACACCTAATAACCACAGAACTATACACAGGAAGTTTTTGATAATTGTGCTCGATGACTAACAAGCAATCAAGGGACTGTTCTAACATAATTGCCAACCA
The DNA here is from genome assembly GCF_001604755.1 of Lepidothrix coronata. NCBI lineage: Eukaryota > Metazoa > Chordata > Aves > Passeriformes > Pipridae > Lepidothrix > Lepidothrix coronata. The sequence goes on along the minus strand of NW_016690268.1, from coordinate 65,914 downwards.
CAGGGATGGTCAATTCATAAAAATGCGGATTTATTTTCATAGACTTAAAGTTCTTAGCTGCGACTGGACATTTCCACAGGTCAAGACTGACAAGTGGAAAGCCACTAATAAATACACAGTGCTGATTAATCAAGACAAAATGCTTTAGCGTTTTTTAACTTAGACAGAGGATATTTAAAAGTTAGGTCCTTGACTTTGGAAAGGTGATTCACAGGAACAGCAGTAAGTGACTGAGACTCCACACAAATGGGGCTAGGTGTAAACCTCTGAACTGTACGATGATTTAATCTTTTAATAATGCTGGTTAGATGAGTTCTACTGCTGCACAACCTGAAAAATGTAACTTACCTTCCGTAAGTGCTGGAAAATCCTGAACACAAAAATATTTTGGAATTCCCATTTTCTGTAAAGCTTCTCTGCCTTCATCATAGTTTTGTATTAAGTATCTCCACTTACTTGCCATATGTATTTGTCACTTACTCTCCATTACCAAAAACCCAATTCTGAAATTCTGAGTCAAACTAATTAAGCCTTAAAATATCACTAGTGATGGCTGTAGCAGTGAACAAGACCTGCATCTTGTTCAAGGAAGAAGCAGTGTGCCATTAACGTCCTGTGCTCAAGAAAGAAGCTTAGATCTTCAAATTCTCAGACTTAGTTTTCAAGGAAAAGGAGAATTTTTAATGTATAAACAATTAAAATTTGTGGTGACTGGTCATTTTTTATTGTGGAGACAACGCATTATATCTTCTAATTATCATTTCAGAGAAAGATGCAGCTTACAACATAGGGCTAACTTTAAATAAAATAACAGAAATATACCAAAAAGGAAACAGGGCCTTACTGACAACTAAGAGCAAAAAGACCATGTGAACACTACCCAAAAAAATTAGTTATTGACAAGACATACACAGGATATGGTCAATAGGATGAAACAGAATTCCCTCAGTGAATAACAGATAAGGAAATAAGGATAAATATATCAAAGCACGAGATTAGCAATCCAAATGCATTCTAATGTGCCATCTTAGCTTTTTTTCATTAGTAAGTATTTACTGAACTGGGACATAATAAAAAGAGAAGTCATGCTTTGACAGATTTTGGTAGAAGACAGAATCTTGTTAGTTAACAGTGACATCTGGCTTAACAGTTAGGAGCACCCACAACACAAGTCAGCACATACATGCAAGAGAAAGTATCATTCACCATAATAATCCTTTGACTTTTTTAAAATGTACTTTAAAGTACTCATGTTGAAAAATACATCTTTGCAGGAGGTACTTAGTACATCCACACAAGGCTTGCAAATCAAACAAATCTTTGTAACATGACCAATCACTACCATATTCTGGTTTTAGAACTTTTAGTGAAACATATGAAATGTAAATTTTAGTAAGTGTATATGTGATTGACTTCTTTGTGAATTCATTAAATGATTCATTACTGAACATAGCAACATTAAAGAAGAGAAATTTAATTCTAAATTTCTAAAATGTATCTTTCCAAAATTATATATATTTCAAAATCAAATATTAATATAAATCAAAATATAAATAATATATAAATATATTTTATATATATATATTAGATACATAAAATATAAATCAAAATATATAAATCAAATATCAATATAAATAAAATCAAATATTTTACCTAATTACCTTCTGTTTTAAATAAACATAGTTCTATCTTAACTTACACTGAAGTTTCCCAATTAGCAAATAATAAACACAAGCACACTGTAAGTGAAAGAAAATTAAATTTCTTTTTCAGTGTAGTTCTCACAAGTGTGATACTTACAGGAAAAGAGTAATTTTTCCACTCAGAGTAACATAAATCACAACTTGATTCCATTTCATTTCATAACAGCATGGTTGGCTCCAGTCTTTTTCTATCATAACTAAAAGGGCTGTGGACACTCTAATTTACTCCAAAAAATGCAACACTTCTGTCTTTCTTTCCTTTTTTGCACATTTGCTGCTAAAATGTTTTTCCATCTTAACATACTCATATAAAGAAGTGAATGGAAAGCCCCTTGACTCTGCTTTATGCTCTGGAAAGTGCTTTTTTATAGAGAAAAAAAAACCCTCTGTTAAAATGCTCCCTTTGCTACTGATGTAGAGGCTGAATAAAATAATTAGACTCTGCTGCTTTTCCAAGTGAAGAATTTTATGAGCTTTAAAGGATATTGCCCAGATCACCAAGATGTGCAACTTCAACATCTGGCATGAGATCCTTCACATAAAGCTCTGACAAAACTGACCTGCCACCTTAGAATAAATTATCCTTTCCCAGTAACAAACTAATTGTTTAGATGCAGCTCTTAATTGATTATGTTCTGTTTTGCAAAAAAAATATATAAAAGATCTGTATCAGACTAACAATTTTAAAATTACTTAAGGCAAAGATATGGATCCAAACAAATTCTACATGATTATGAAAGCACATTATCCTTGTTAAACATCAGTAGAAAATCAATTTATAGTATTTAGATTTAAAGTCACTGTAATTTAACGTGTAAGGTAATAATTATATTATAAGGAAAACATAGTTCCAGTTTTATGAGGCCACTGCTTTTCCTTTTTCTGCAGGTCTATTAAAAATCACATTATATTTGATAAAGCAGGTAATTTTTTTTCCAGTGAAGCTGATGACAAAATCTACATCAATTTTTTACCCCTAGCATTTGGAGAGGCAAAGAGAAAGTGAGAGGGGGGAAATGAAAAGTCTCCTAACCTTTTTGGATGGAGCCTCATAAAAAGAGCTTTACGGAACAAAAACTAAAAATACATGGGAGATCTGTTATCTAAAATTAGGTCACTACCCTCATAAAGTAGAATATCAGGTCTTCCTCCCCCCATTATTTCTGACTGGTTTTCTTTAAAAAGAATAGTGATGCTTTTTATTAAAAAAAAAAAAAGGCAGCATGACAAAGGTTTTTGCTGTCAATAGAGAAGTCTAAACTGCATCTTATCAGACTGAGGTATCTCCATGACACTTTACCAACAATACTTTGAAAGGACAAGGGAGCAGATGCACCTCTTTCAGATTTTTTGGTACTTCATATGCACACGGCAAAAAATATGAAGCAGTCCCTAATCACTCAAATACTTTCAAAATAACCTTCTCAACTCCCTAAGGCAATCTGCATTTAAAATTCTTCTTTAAGAGCAAAAATATTAGGCACTGTAGAACTTGATTTTCAAGTAGGGGCTGTGCACAGTATATCGTCTGACTCCACAAACAAATTTAAGCGAGTTTTTTGGCATGTCATACCTCAATCAACATTTCAATATGACAATCCAAAAGTATTTATCAATACCCATTCAAACTAAATATTAACAAATCCTCTAGACTATTATTATCCTCTAGTAATTATAATTCACTAAAGTTTCTAAAATATTCTTTTTGACAAATACTGGCAACATGCCAGCGCAAGATGGTATGTACCTTGTTACTGGAATAGTCTAGACTTGGCTAGAGTATACAAGATTTTTCATGCTTGTCTTTCAAAATAGAGAGCAAAAATATCTAGGTTTTAGAGGAAAGATAATGGTGCTGGTAAATAAAAGGACAGTTATTCTGTTAAATATAATAATTACAAACCTCTGATGAAAAATACGTTTTTTTTACAATGTGTAAAGAATTATATAATGAGTATTCAGAATTTTTGTTTGTATCTTATGACAATTAAATTTTTAATCAAAATTACTAAAAAAACCCAATCTATTAATGATTCTTTCTAAGAAAGAACTCTGCAATACTATCATAGTTTGGGGAATTTATTTTCCTTTCTTTAGATAGATGAGTTTAAAAGTACAATGTCATTACCTTAATTTTATTATTAATCTACTTAAGGTTTATGTAATTTAATGATCCATATCTAATAAAGGAAAAAAATGCATCAACTTATAATATTATATGGACAGAATCAGAAAAAAGGTCCAGCTATATCAATACCCTGTCTGAAGTGGTGGAATAGATCCCTGAAATGACTCCCTGGAGTCATTCTCCAGAGTCATTTCCAGTTTTCAACCATTTGAGAGTGGAAGTCTTCCTTAGCCAGAGATGGCAATTTTGCATTTACTAGTCAACTACTCTATGGATATGAACTGATGTAAAATTTTTTCAACTACTCCATCTTGATGGCATCAGTGTCATAGTTATGTGTTGTGAGAAGAACCACGATCTCAGAAGTTCATTTGATGCTCTCTAATTCTTGTATTGAAGAACAGAGTAAAAAATGGAACTGTTTATTCTCTCCATCCCAATCATGATTTTAGACACTTCTATCATACTCTCCCTTGTTAATGCATTTTCTAGCCCAAAGAGCCATTCTTAAAGACTATTCCATACCTACTTAGTCATTCCTTATACAGATGCCTTTCCAATTCTGCAGTCTATAGTATCCATTTTGAGATGCACAGAAAAGAGCTGAAAGGTTTTGAAAATGCAAGCCTACTAAGGCTTTTTGTTTTAGTATCCTAATGCTTTGTTTTCTTTTTGTTGTTGTTGTGCAGGGTTTTTGTCGCTTTCTGAGCACTCTCGTGTTCTGACCACTGTGGGACATTGAACTGACACACTGTAGTGGGTTTCTGTGGCTGGGTTTTGGTAGTGGCAGAGGCTACAGGGATGGCTCCTGTTAGAAGCTGCTAGAAGCTTCTCCTGTCTAGCGGAGCCAATGCCAGCCAGCTCGAGGATGAGCCTTCTGCCTCTGGCCAAGGCCAAGCCAATTAGGAATAATAGTAACGCCTCTGTGACAACATATTTAAGACCAGAAGGCTGTTGCACAGTGAAAATTCCAGGCAGGGAAGAGCATAGTGAGAACATGTGAACAACAATGCAGACACCAAGGTCAGTGCAGAAGGAGGGGCAGGAGGTGCTCCAGGCACCGGAGCTGTGGCTCCTGCAGCCCGTGGTGCAGCCCATGGTGGAGCAGATGTGCCCCTGCAGCCCATGGAGGACCATCGGGGTACAGAGACCCACCTGCAGCCCATGGAGAAGCCCATGCTGGAGCAGGTGGATATTCGAAGGAGGCTGTGACCTCATGGGAGGCCCATGATGGAGCAAGGTCCTGCCAGGGACTCTCCTGTGGAGAGAGGAGCCCACACTGGAGCAGGTTTTTCCCAGGTGGGACTTGTGGCCCTGTGGGTGATCCACGCTGGAGCACCTCATTCGTGAAGGACTGCACCCCATGGAGGAGTGACCCAGGGGACAGCAGTTTGTGAAGGACCATTGCCTGAGGGATGAACTCAAGATGGAGAGGTCTGTGAAGGACTGTCTCCCATGGGAGGAACCCCATGGGAGCAGAGGAAGGACTCCTCTCCCTGAGCGGCACAAACAGCAACTGACCATAATCCCCATTCCCCATCTCCCTGCACCACTGGGGGAGGAGGTAGAAGCTGGAAGGAAGAAAGGGTAGGGGAAGGTGTTTTTAAGATTATTTTACTTCTCACTCTTTTGCTCTGGTCCTATTAGTAATGAATTCAATTAATATCCCCACTTTGAGTCTGTTTTGCCCATGATAGTGATCAGTAACTGACCTTCTCAACTCATGAATTCTTTGCTGGTTTTTTCGTCTCCTCTGTCCAGCTGCAGAGGGGAGGGAGAAAGAGGCTTTAGTGGGTACCTGGCATACAGCCAGAGTCAACCCACTACACATACTCATAGAACTATCATAAACCCACTATGTCGGCACTGAGTAGAAACAGCTCAGAGTTGCTATTTTTTACATAAAGTAATACTATTTCTTTTTGCATAATGATATTCAACTGAGTAGTAGGTCATCTGGTCTTCTAACTTACAGCTGTTCTGCCTCCCAAAAGATACCTCTGCAGACCCACACAGCTGGTCCTACCCCGAAACAGTATCATCAGCAAACCTTGTCATTTTTCTATCCCTTTTCCAGATTACTTGAGATATGACAAACTGTATCCCAAAATATATCCATAAAGAACTCCACTGGTGTCCTCTTTCCACTCCGAGAATAAAATACCTATTTTAATCCCCCATTTTTTATCTGTTAACCATACAGGAACCTGCATTTTACTTATGGCTGAGTTATTTTCCAAAAGTCTTTTAGAGAACCAAGCAGATTATATCCACTGCATCTCCTTTATCCATTTAGCTGCTGATTGTTTCAAAAAACTTCAATAAATGTGAAGAAGGACCTCTTTTTACAAATCCATGTTGACTCTCCCCTGACATTACTCATCTATGTTCATTATTGCATCTACTAATATGCACAGTAAATCCTTTTTCAGATGAAAAATATCTTCAAACTCTAAGCTGAATTGAAAAGGTTGTGAAAGCCCCTAAATACATAGAAAACTTTCCAAACTCATTGCATGATATTTAATTCTCTATGTAACAGAAATTATATTAGCCCTGGTGGGAAGCTGAAACAAAAAGTGGGAGTTGGTGAAGACATGTCCTTATATGAACCATTCATACAATTACATAAAATTTTACAACATTTAATTCAAGGACACACATTCTTCTTGTATTTCTTTGTAAAAAACAAAAAAACCCACAACTAAATAAAAAACCAAAACCAACAAAAAGAAACAAACCAAAACTCAAGAGTCTAGGGAAGCAATAAAATATTAATGTAGCAGCACAGTGCTAGTATGTGCTAATCACTGTTGTAGCACAGCATTAAGCATTTCTGTGAAAATACCCAAGATTCTCTTTACACTTTGATGTGAAATGTTTGTTTCTTTAAAGTGTTCTGCATTGCACTGATAACTCCCTAAACTGTTTGATGCAAGGCTGGTTACATGAGTTACCCTTAATGAATTCCCTCAGGGCAGCTATAACCTATGTTCCCATATTAAAAGAACAGACTAACTTTTTTTCAAACTAAAAGGTTGACACTGCAAATTAATCTATAAATAAAATGTTATTTCACACTCAGAAACCTCAGGACATTTGAAATTTCAATGTTTTCTCTATCTTTTATATTAACAGTCTCAGTTGTAGATTTGTCAGAAAAATCACAATAATTGAGTCAGTACAACAACATGGAAAATTTTTTCTCACATATTATTTTCTGTGGTTCTGAAATACATATTAGCCCTAGATCACACTTTCATTAACTGGAACAGGAATATCCTGTAAATCACTGAAAACTATTGCAGTAGATTTCCAACAGAAGACAAGCGTGACAAGGACTGAATACAGAAATCAGTTTTCAGTTTTGACAGTGATTTCTTTATAGTTTCTCAAGCTCCTCTTGATTAACTGGAAAATGAAGTTCTCCTGTCTTCTGATTCAACACCTAAAGGTCCTCATAATTTTTCATATTTTTATATTATTTACAACTACAATCTGCCACCTTCATACTACCCCATTTCTATGCAACGTTTTCTGGAAAGCTACACTAATTCCTTCTGCATGTTAATAGCCATTTGGTCACACTATCACAGGTTTCAGAAATCCTGTCTCTCTGTCTAAATTCATTCCCACAGCAACTGGAAAATACTGTTATAAATGTAATTTGTCAGACCTCATTGCACACATTTCCATTAACATGCAGCATCAGTTCTGTTTATATCTCCTGTTATATATAGGAACACTCACAGAATGATATTCTATAATGCCTATTAGCCTATAAAAATACAGGACAAACTTACATGAATTTTTAGCTAACAAGCTAAGTACCAACTGCCACTATCAGCTCATCTTTGAGCACTACTTTCTTTGACTATGTGAACTTGACTATCATCTCAGGAAAAAATGTTTTAAAAAATATAACAAAGAATTTGCAAATGGTCTCATTAAACCTCTGTGAAAACAACTGACACGATCCCTAAGCAATGAAATTTTGAACTAAAATGTACTTGGTTTAATCATTATGGGTTGAACAGAACAGAAAACAGAAATCCACTGAAAGACTGATGGGTCTATATTAAGGTGAAGATCTTAAGTAAAGAGTTGGGATTTGTGTGTATGATAGTAAGAAAACTTTTTTTATCAACTGCTAACACTGTGTAACCAAAGCCAACAAAATACATATGCACAGGATATATGTGTACCCAAGTCCAAGCAAGAACTTCTTGCATGTACATCCTGTACATATATATCCTGTGTAACTTTTGATTATTCTTTCCTCCTGATTGGCTTTAATAATTATTAGCTATTCTCTGAAATGTCTATTAACTGAGAAAATAAATTAATCTCCACAAACAGCCACACCACAGTCACTTTTAGTATATGTCATATTTCAGAAGAAGACAAAAAAGATGCCAAATGCCAGAGAAACATTTTTTAGTTGTTAACTAGTGTTCATTAGCCTTTGTAAAGGTAAATGGTCTATAGCTTCAAATACCTAAAGAATTCTCTCCAGACATTCAAAGCAAAAAAATGTACATACACAATTGAGGGTGTGATCTTTACAAAATGGTTATTCTTTGTGTTAATAGAACTCCTGAGGTACAAGCAATTACATTACTATAAATAACCTTAAAAAAATTAAAATACATTAAAAAACCCAAGTACACACACAAAAAAACCCCCTATGTTACCAGAGATACCAACTAGCTTATGATCCAAATAGTTTCTAAATTATCTTGTATCTGACAAATAAATACAGAAAATCAAAAACTCCAGAAGGAAATGACCATGAGAATGTTTAAAATGCAAATATATACTTTGTTATACAATATTCTCCTTGGAGATTTAAGCTGCCAGAAGATAAAGGAATCCAGCAAGACTGTAATGAAAATAAAAGATCATATTTTCCCAAAGGAATTAGAATAGCTTTGTAAATTAATAAATAGAAGATATTAAAACTCCCCTACAAAAGAAAGGGTTCTTGATTTACTATGATGTATGCATAAATGCCTTTCATTCACAATGTTAAAAGGAAGATGAGCAATAGTTAAGGGCAAAGGCTACACTTTCATTTCAATAAAACAAAGCGTAAATGAATGGGAAATAGATTAATATATCAGATACAGATGGAATACATTCTTCGGAGAAAAACTCAAAATAGGGATCTAAAAAGAACTGGTTTTGGTATTACCATGCAAGACCAACAGACACATAATTGTTCACAGAGGCAGACAATTTTCAGTCATTGAATATATCAGAATTCAGTGTGCTAAATTTGCAGGAGAAAATTATCATTAAGCACACATTAAGAATGATCTGCCAGAAATAAAGACTAAACACAGGATGCTTTCCCAATCCAATCCTCCTTGACATAACAATTTGACTTGTGGTATGGTCAGGACAAGGGGTTTAGTCCTGCTCTGTCCGCCACGACCTGTTGCATGGTTTTCTGACAGGTGCCCTTGGCCACCATACATGACATGGACAGGACAGCTGCTTACCCCCTCTGTCATTCCTTTGCTCTCTTTTCACCAGTTTAGGTCTCTCTTTCTCCACTCCAGTCTCCTCTCACTTATACAACCCATCTCTAGCTTTTTCCCTTTGGTCCCTGTTTTGCTACATTCATACTCAAATTTGGAACATCTGATATGATTACCTAGGTAGTTGCAACTGGTACAGTTACCTATGTACTGCCAGACTGGCAAGACTCCATTCCTCTAATGACCTTCAATGCTTCCTCCTGTTACCCATGATATTCAGCCATTTCTCACATATCTGTCACTTGACGACCTAAGAAATCCAGCCATTTCTCATTTGCAAATTCTGTCAGCTTTACACACTCTCATTGGTCACAAACACCTATTTCTCCTGTCATATCCAGCAGTTTCTAACATCCTGTTTGATTATCTCAACCTCAGAACAGGGCCTAGCCATTTTCCCACAGCCCATTCTACTTCTCTCCATGGACAAAACAAGTAAAGCCACTGTGTTTAACCTCCTAAGTTATGTGACTAGAATTGGGAGAAATGAATCTGAGTCGGAGGATACCTCTGCACAGGACTCTGTAGTGATCTAAGTTTGCTTTGCCTACAGACTTGAGCCCACATACATACAGCATGAGCTGGGCTTCTATCTAAAAGTTGTTCAACTGCTTGTGTAGCCTCTCAGCAAAGCAACCTTCCTTGCACTCCAGATCCATCCTTATTTTGAAATTCTTGACTTCCAACTTGATTTCTCGCAAGATCCCTAGTCTGTATACTCCTCCGCTGCTCCCATGAAAAGCAAAATCCCAGCAGTGTTTCTTTATCTCTCACCTAACACCTTTGCTGAAAATTCCAGGAATGTGGACACCAAAATTCCTTTTATACATCAGATGTGCCAAAATTTGTTGTCACATATTTTCAGCGTAAGAAGTCCTGGAGATCCTCTGCCTTCCTCTCTTCATCTGGTATGGCACAGGGAGGCCTTCCTCCTTCCCCACACACACACGAAAAAAAAAGAATATGGGCCCCATTATTCTGCTAGTTCCTCTCCTAAAATGTTGGAAATTATGGAAAAAACCCAGGAAATTTTCATCATTCTCTTGGCTTTGGAAGAAGATGGCTGGATTGCACTTCATTTCTCGCGTCAGGAAGGGACAATGGGAAATGCTGCCCCTAATGGCAGTGAAAGAACACTGTCATCTTGCATTCAGCCTGAATGTACAAGGCTTACAACCAGTCTTCCATAAATCCATAGAATCTCCGTGTTTTCGGGGGGCTTAGTGCTTCTTGGTTATAGAAAAAAAGCAGTTTATTGGACTTATGAGGATAATTTCATTTACATGTAACTTAGCTGGGTTGGGTTTTCAGCTTTCCACCTCTGACTTTTTAGAAGTGTCAGCACTACTTTGCATATTTTCAGGAGCAGAATAGAGTAACATTATCTGTACACTACAGATATTGCTCTTTACAAGTTCTCCAAAAGTTCCACTGAGCAGCAGGTGAAAGCTTTAAGTCTTTAGGACAAAAACACCATAGATGGCATTGTAGAGGAAGAAATGCAGTCATCACTCATCACACTTGGCTAATCATGAAAGGAAAAGCTGCAATATAAGATATGGTAATAAATATCACAGGCAGGTTAAGGAAAAAAACACAATATAAATATATATTATTAAGAATGAAGAAAAAGTATGGAGAAAATTCAACTTTTGTATATGGCACTATAGTGATTTGTATCATAAAATCATACATAATTTAGATCAGTAAAACTATCTGACAATTAGGTAGAATGTTTTACAGTAAGGCACTTAGAGGCTTGCTTAGCTTACTGAAACTATTATTGAGAATGGTGTAATTACATTCATATGGAGAAAATGCTGGATATTAAAGGGCTCTTTAACAGAAAAGTTGTTCACATGCAGTGTGATTACCTACTGTATCATATTATCAAAGAAAACAATGGGTTAATTTTTTCCTCCTGACAGCTTCAAATCAAAATTGAATACCTCTCTGGAAAATAGTTTTAGCTAAATTTTACTTATTAAACTCAATATAAATGTAGAAAAATAATGTCTGACTAGATCATCTACTGATACATGTTAGCAAGAGATTTTGTCATAGTTCAGAGGGGGCTTAAACTGTCAAAAATTAAAAGTAAGGAATTATACGAACAGGTCTGTGGAAGAATAATACACTTTTCTCACATGAAGCTGGTGAGACTGATGGTGACTCCTGAACTTACAGCTGGTCATCAGTAAGTACAAACTAGCTACGTCACAATTATGCATTATTACTGTAGTAGAGTAAGACATCCAAGCTGACACAGCTTGTTGTGTCATAGCTAACTGACTAGGGGAAAAACAACTTTAACACCAATAAACAACAGAATGCATTTGTTTAGGTGTGACTGTGAGTAAGTGTAAAAGGAAAGTATGCAGTAACTGCAAGAAACCACATTATTCTGACCTAACACAAAAATATTTACAGGAATACTTTAAAATATGCCAGCCACAAAATGTAATGAGGGTAAAAAAATGGGTCATGCTCTCCTATCTACTCATACTCACTGCCATAGTGTATAAGCAATTCTGAGAAAATAACAGTCACGGCAAGATACTTTTTCCTCTTCAGTCAATACCTCAAGTACAAACATCTGTAGAGAGCCAGAGAGCTCTTATATGTGACAGAGTGAAAGTACAAACAGGAAAAATGTGCCAGTGTCACTCGATCTTCCACTTTTTATATACTCTGGGAGCTCCTCCTAAAGCTCAGCAAGTTCAGATACAAAAAATTCAGAGCTGATCTTAAATTACATTGGGTTTGGGCACCTAAACAAAGACCATAACCACTTCAGACTGCCTCTGCACCAGTGAAAGAAAAGAGGCATCCTGGAGATCAGGTCAGTGTTGGGTGGTCTGCACATTTCAAGAACAGGCTCTCCCCACCAACTAGCTGGTGAACCTTATGCCATCAGCACCTAATTTTCATTTCCTTTTTTATTTCAGTTCAAAAGTGTCTGAAGGCTTGCCACAGTCAGTTGCAGCACCTTTCCCTAGCATATAACAGAACCTAATGTGTTGTGACAATAACGTCTGAAGTCCACACAGGGTAAAGACAGCTGGAGGCAGTCTCATCCAAATGGCCTTTAGCGATTAGTCTCTGTGATGAACATTTCAGAGAGCACGATATGGCACTAGTCAGACATTATCTAAGAAAACACTAATGGCTTGGGCAACATGGATAAATAATAGTTTCGACCTTCTTCCCAGGCTATGTGCTACTTATCAGTACAGATGCAGCTCAAACTAAAGCCAGGGAAGACGAATATGGGCCTAAAATCATAGTACTGTCACCCTGAGTGGGAATACCTAGTTGCTGAAGGCATGGTCATGGAGTGATGTCCCATCTCTGTGACCACATGCGAGCATGTGCCTGAGTTGCACCTCACCCTCACTGAGAACTGTCAACATAAATCTACCCTTATGCTTGCTAGACGAATTAGGCTTCTTTTTGTTCAAAAGCTCACTGATTTCTCATTTTATTCCCTAGTTACAGTTTGTTTGCAAAGAGCTGAGAACTGGTACGTTTGCAAGCAGTGGAGACTTTTCTGGTTAGAACAACAGACATCTAGAAGGACCTGCCACATCTGGATCAAAAGGAACATTTATGACAGCAGTTAATATCAACATCTGCCTCTCTTTTTCCTTCACTTTAAAAATCTTTCTAGAAAAGGGCTTGCCTACACCATGTTTTGTGTAATACTTGCTCCCCGGGAAAAAACAACCAATAAAATAAAATAATAATTTAAAACCAACAGATTTCACACTCTTCATTTATCTTTCACACTCTTCATTTATAAGAAACAGTTATTGAAACAATTACACTAAAACCAAGCAGAGTGAGAGTACCACATTAATAAGGATTATTACAAATCTGCCGAGAGATAGTCCCACTTGACTAAGGACAACACATGTATGCTTATTTACTGGTAAAATGAAAATACGAGAACTCTTTTATATCCTAATGAAAAAAGGGAAGATACTCGACATGGATCTGTCCAAAAGCTTATTTTGGCCAAAAGTTCCCAGCAAATGTATGGAGCACATGTGAAGCAAGAGTTAGAGGAGAAAGACTTAAAAAATGTATAATTGCTAGTATTTTGGCTAATTCCTGAATATATATTAACTTATAGATTAATGCCCACTTCTGAGATTTTGCTGGTCAGATACAAAAGTAAGGAATTATATTCCTTCCTCCTTTGATTCATAACTGTCTTCTAAATTATTACTTACCACCTTAAATATTATTGTTGATAAACCACATCTTTATTACTTTTAAGCTGAGACAGATGTTAAACTTCAAAACTGTGTTTTCATCAGATGGATGGAACTTTGAGGGATAGAAGAAATATTTTAAATTAAACATTAATCATATCTGCCATCGCTGTATCTTCAATGCACCTTAGCATTTATTCCCAGTTTAAATTCTGCTGAATTTCAGAGTTTAATTCAGAAATTCTGTAGTAACTTGTGGATCTAATTTGTGGATCTCTCACATTTTATACTAGAACTGTTGCTGTCAATTGTCTTGAGAGAAGTTTGCGAATTATTATATACTACTATATTTTCAGTTTGCACTGTACAGAACTCATTCAACAAGTTCGCAAATAAATCCTTATGAAGTAGAATATGTTTCTGATGCATTTACTGGATTATAAATATCCAACAGGAATTATACTATACTGTGGACAAGCTGTGTCACCTTTTAGTTAAATACCTTAAATACCTTTTAGCATTAGTCATACAAAACACTTGAAGTGGCAATACCACCCTACTGCTTTCCTTCCCTGAACTTAAAGTAGCCCATTTACAAATGCATACGCAATGGGGTTAATGAGTACATTTTGGGATAAATGTAAGTATCTACTCTAATAAGAAAGACTACAAAACCAGAAGTTATGATAGTCCTGTAATCATAGCTGCCTTTTAATTATAAGCACTGGAAGTAGTTCAAAAGCACCATGACTTAGGCTGTGGTCTCACAAGTCTTTGGCTGCAGTACCAGACAGACACACAACAGTTTGTGCAGCTGCTCCATGAAGCAGATCAGGGAAGGGATCCAATTTAAATATAATACAGAAGGAAAAATTATCCAGCACTATTTTTCTAATGTAGTTCATAAAGAAGCCACAAAACTGGTTGGGCAATTACAAAGAGCGTAGGACACAGCACACACTATCAAAGAGTTAAGAGTATGAAGCAAGGAAGGAACGGGAATACCTTAAAGTGCATGTCAATGCTAAAAATAAAGAAAGAGAATATTAAAAAGAGTTTTAGGAATAACCATGATCAAAACAGGTACCTAACTGAAAATTGCCAAACAAAGCTATCCCATCCTGTTTGAACAGAATTCTATTCCTCAGCATAAATGGTTCTGATACAAACCAATGAAAATAAAATGGATTAAGTCAAACGAGACAAAACTAGCTACACTTGTATCTCCAATACTCAGCTGTCTCGCAAGCCCTAGAATGTATTTTATCCTTCCAGTACCACAGACACGTACAAAGTAAGGAGGTATGTAAGCATGAAAGCTGAAAATAAAAGCCATGCTCACAAACGGGTGAAACTCATACCAACTTTAATTCAGGAACCTGTGTCAAATAAGGAAGAGGGGTTTTAGGGAATCCCACAAATCCAACAGAGAGAATCACATTCTTAACTCCATCAGTTGAAGCCCTATTTGCACAAGAAGGTAGAACACAGACATTAGCAACCAAAATACTTAAAGATAACGAACACCTTTAAATACCCAAATCCACAGCGGCAACCCAGTTCCTACTGAAATCGATGTGATTTGATACCTCAGTTGACACTGTCTAACTTCAGGTAGCAACTGAGGCACTGAGGTAGGAGATGAAGAAGTAGGCTAATCTTCCTCTGCAAGTTGACTACAAAGGAGCCCAGAAAAGCTAGGCTCCTAATTTAGGAGTCCAAGTTAAGTGGAAGGCAGCTGGATTTTGGTACCTTTGTGGATTTAGTCCAGTTGCTCAAATGCACTCCACTTCAGTACAGACAACAAGGGCTTGTGGCTCTGGGCTCTTTCTCTTGTTAATGGAGAAAGGCATCTCCAGGAATCATGACTGGTGAATTGCATTGTCCTTTCTCTCCACAGCCCACACTGGGAGGTGAAGTGCCTAATTCAGGACAGAATTACTTTCAGTAAATTTTCTAAAATTTATAATCACTGTGAGGGAACAGCAGAAAGAAATAGGTACATTTCAATGGCAAATTCAGATGACATGTCTTGGAAAAGTCTTTCAGCACATCCTCTACAGATGAATTAATTATCTCAGTGGTTCCACCACTCAGCTGTCTTGAGTGACCCAATGCCCCATCATCATGCTATCAAACTAATTTCAGTAACATGTACTTTCTATTTGCCACCTCTCAGATAAAACACATAAATCCTGGACATCAAAATCTTCACACATCCAACATATGAACAGGTGGGAAAATACCTATCCTTTCTATGTCATTTTATAAAAAAAGAAAAAAGGATATAACCTGAACACAATAGTGTATGTTGCAAACCCTCCTGCTTTTACTGCACTAGAAAAGAAAACATAAATTGAATACTGATGGATTACTGCACTTGTAGGTTCTGAGCTCCAGTAGAGAAAATTGTTTAGCTATAAAATGTTTCTCAAACTACTTTCCTTCTGGAAAGCAGGCAATAATTTGAACTTTTGAAACAAATGTAACCACAATGGTTTTCTTTACTCTTCTTGAAAGAGAAGTATTAGAGTAACTATATTTATAAACCATTATATGCAATCCTTCATGGTTATTTTTAAGAGAGCTTTGAGTGAAAAATTTATAAAGAACAGAGAACATTGATTTCACTTTCACGTATATATAAGTGTGAAGGAAAGGGTCAAAGGCAAAAGTAGAATTTCTCACAATTGAGAATAACAGTTGAGAAATATGGAAAGCAAACTAAATTGCTTAACTTTCACATTATCAACAAAGCTGTCTTGAAAGAGCAGTTAAAATCTCCGTCATCTGTTATGTTTGATCAAGTTAGATTTGACCGAAATACTCGCAGTGTCTGAAAAGAGAGCTCTTTATTTTCTTTAAAGGGTTTCAGAGACACGTAAGAAAATGGTGTTTCTTTTGACTTCTAAGCCTTTTCGGGAGAGGATGCAGGAAACAGTAACCGTAAGTACTGTTATCAATCAGAACAAAAAATGATGAAACAAATGGCGTATAGTTAGAAAAAAGGTACATTGAAGCAATTACTTATTTTGAGTTTCTGATACCTTAACACTAAATGTTAAAAAACCCCACAAATTCACAGAATCAATTAGGTTGGAAAAGACCTCTGAAATCATCAAGTCCAGCCTCTGACTGAACACAGCCTTGTCCACTGACCACACATCCAGTCATTTCTTGAACACCTCCAGGGATGGTGACTCCACCATCTCCCTGTGCAGCCCATTTCAACGTTTAACAACCCCTTCTGTAAAGAAACTCCTGCCTTGGTTCAGCTTGAGGCTATGTCCTCTTTTATATGCAGCTGTAGAGAGGAATAAGGTCACCCCTGAGACTCCTTTTCTCCAGTTTAAACAGCCCTCAGAAAAGAGGGAGCATGTGATTCTATCTCTACATATGGCATGTCAAACAGAATGACTCTTTCAAGTTTTGATCTATATCAAAATACTGTCCTACATTCAGGATTTGAATCTGGCTCCTAGATATTTTAAGGAGCAACAATATCCGAAATAGGAAAATTTCCAAAAAATATATGACTAGGTATTAGCCCCTTTGTGCAACTCTACATCTGACACCACATCTCTCTTCTCAGGAATCAAGATATTTTCAGTCCCTATTATGGGACTGCTGACATCTTAACACAGCAAAAAATTGTGTAGCTTCACCAAAGACGCTAAAAGGATGCCATTATGCCATTATATATTTATATCATACATCTTACATGGTCTTCCTTGGGAAGCCAGATTTCTGCATGCATCCCAGTAAACTATAGATACATTCTTGTCTTCTGAGTAAAGAATAGCTTATTCTCCCAGTCTCATTGTATTCAGCTAATTCCTAAATAGCAGTGTTAAAAATGCTATTGGCTAGAGTTCCACTGCCATCAACACATAATGTCAATAAAATCTGATTAAAAGCAACCTGAATGGGATTCGGCTACTTAACCATAAATAGACAATGGAACAGAAAGAGCCCCAGAGTAACTGTGATAGCCAGGAAGACGTGGCACAGGATTCACAGGAGACCTCTGCTTCTCCAGAAGTGCCCTGGAGGTCAGGTAGGAGGTTTCAGTTCATCAAATATAGTATTGTATGTTTGTGCTTAGGAAACCAAATTAAAAAAAGTGTCTAATTTGCGTAATACATAGGAACAGAACTGCTTTGCTTTTAATATTACTGATTTTAATCTCAGAGTCAAATGAAAGTACTAACTAAAAATAACCAAACTAAAAATAGATAAAGAAAAGAAAGTTATGAGCATAAGAACGAACATCCGATAAATCAGACAGCAAATGTAGATGCATGAGCAAGAGAATGATGTATTCAATTTAAAGAAGTACAATTGATATCAAAAAGGAAAAGGACATTAAAAAAGAACAAGAACCCTTCATGGTCTGTGAGCTGGCTATGAATTGTTATCTTTTCATAACTGGATATATTTTTGTTTCTCCACATTTACTCTGCTGAGGAAATCACTGCATGTATCAAAGGCATTATCAAGGATTCCATCTATCCTGAGAGTGCCTACCACCTGTATTTCCTTGGCAAAATAACGGAGTTTATTTTTGCAGTAGATTTTTTTTTTGTGAAATTGGTGTAAAGATGATGCAGACAGACCACGATCTCTTTTAAAGAAAAAAAGAAAAAACATATCCATAGACACAAAGGAAAATTATTAAAAAAAAATGGTTTGTAGACATACTGCAGCATTCTCCTGAAGTTAGATATGCTAGAGCTTCCTAGTACAATATTTGGGAATAAAGTTTAATCTTCTTCCCTGAAGAACATATTTCTCCCTCCAGCTTAGCAAAAAGCTTTTCAATCACTTTTTAGTTCATTGTTCAAGCTCCTCTATATTTTAGGCCCTGGCTTTGTCCTTCGCCAAGCCAGTTGTCTGTGGTCTCCTCAGGCAAGGAAGAATATGATATCTGTACTGTATATATCAACAGAAAAAAAAACCAAAACAGCAACAGAATACATCTGGATCTCCAGGTTGCTAAAATATCTAATACCTAAAACATTGACTGTTTTCTTTAAGATGTATTAAAAACCAACAGAAGTGGATTAACTCTCTGTACACATTACTTACTCAGAGAAAAACCAATAATATGACTAAAGTATTAATACATAAACATTAGTTAAAAATCAAAACAAAATAAAAACAAACAAACAAAAAACCACAACCCAAACATTTTTCCGCATCTTAAATTATCTTCTTTAAATCTGGAAAGAGCCAGATGGGGCTTCTCCTTGGGACTAACAAGCACTATGGAAGCAAACACCTTTCACTAGTCCCGTGAAAGGTCAGCCAACCACCCTCTGGCCTGGGATGAAAGATTCTCAGGGCGGGAAGGAGAGCAGGTAGAGGAAATCTAGCTCTAACTTAATCACCAAAAACTCAGATAAGGATAGAAAGAACTATGGGTTTAGTCCCAGCTACAAAGACACAGATCAAGGATGTCATGTCGGTGTTTGAAGCATTCTAGTTTTGACTGTTGATTTGAATCCATTGGCTGTTTAAAATAAAATACATAAATATAAGAGAGAACAGAGTCCAAGTTCCCCTATTGTCTATTTCTAGGTAGGCATCTTTTCCCTCACAGAATGGAAAGGAAGGGAAAAAACCACAAAGCATGTGTTTGCAGAAAAGTAGCATAATTCAAGCCTCAGGAAAGATTTCTACCATTGTGATCTCACAAGCTAAATACCTGGAAGCAGCTGCTACATCTAATTTTTGAAAACTTATCAAAGCTACAAGACAAAACAGTCATCATGGCTAGGCTTTGCGAACGAAGATTTAGGAAGGTTCTATCCACGTTTGTTACAGGCACGCTGGTGGCTTAGGAGGCCAATACGAGATAGACATATCCGATTGCAAAAGGCACAGCAGAAAGACTCCAAAACAGTAAATCACAAGTAAAAATGCTCATCCTTTCACTTAAAGCATTTCACAAAGGTTCCTCTGAAGCATAACTTTACTAGGTTAGTAACAACAACCAGATTAGAATAGGCCTTGATGTTCACCAGCCAACTAGATACCAGCGTTGAAAATAGATCTGGGAGCAAACAATACAAAACATTCTCTCAAAAACTCTTGCAATAGAATTTAATTGAGACAGTATTGAGTACATGAATTTTCCCTCTGGATTAATTTTCTTACATCTAAAGTATGCTATCTACTACAGTACTGTTCTTACAATTCTGGTGACCTAACCACACAGATAATACCGGAATTTGTAGATACAGGTAATAATTTTTATGAGCTCAAAAAACATGGTTAAAAGTTTATCCACTCCATACAGATCGTAAGAGAAATTACTGCTATCTAAAAAATTCTGCCAAACTTATTTTATATAATAAAATGCAGAAAATGATAAAATTTTAATGATAATTTATTTGATATAAAAGTCATACCTTTTCGCCCTAGCATTTTTTCACTTCCTTCAGCTAGACACAGTCTCAATCCTATGCACTTACCACGGTAACAGAGTCACGAATCAAAAAAGATAGCTGAAAGCAAACACAAACAACAGCTCAAAATAATATTCACTAGAGAATCACATATTAAAAATAACCTGGTGTCATAGTTTGAAATTGGCCCCCCTGAGAGGCTGGGGGGGCTCAGAGGTGATTGGGTGCCAGGGCAGTGTTCCCTGGACAGCCAGTCACCACTCATGTTGTTCGCTTCTGCTCAAAATCATATATCACAGCACCGGAAATGGTTGGCAAGTTCTGTCTTGGTTGTTTCGCTGTTGGTGTCTGCTGCGTGTAGGTGGACAAGGCCAGGGGGTGGCTGGGCTCCCTCTCTTCCCCTCCGGGGGGAGAGGGGAGCCCTACGACCCCCCAACTCAGCCTTTGGCTAGAGTTAGAGTCAGCATTTGGAGTGTGTGCTGTGAAGGAAGAGATTCACAGCACCTGAGGTAAGAGGAGAGACGCAGGCTTTGCAGCCAAGCCCTCTTCCCCCTCCTTTTCTGCAGTGAAGCTGTAGAGAGGGGCTTTCTCCCCCCACTGCATTTAGGCTGGTGGGGGGTGGATTTTAAGGCTTAGCATTGAAGTTGAGCCAAGAGACAGGCCGTGGAAGTAGGCCCGGCGCTCGGGAGAAGAGTCCCAGGCGAAATTGGAGAGGAGCCAAGAGCTGGGGAATTGCCTGCTCAAGCTGACCGGGGGCAGCTGAGAACTGATGTGGAGGAATGAAGATTCCAGGATGTGGACGCTTGATAAGCTGCACTGCAGCAGCCTAGGAACCGAGGTGAGACACTGAGAGGAAGAAATCACCAGCAGCAGAAGAGCAAGGACTCAAAGCTATTTTCTTGGACTTCGTGAGGAGAGAAACTGCAACAAACAACTTGAACTTGGTGATAGGGGAGCGTTCAGGAGCCCAGAACACTCCCACAGCAAAAGACTGTGTTACATATCAGCCTTAAAGGCTGCTCCTGGACTAAAGTTAAAGGAGGGGTTTGAAAGGACTGACTGATAGTAATGTAATATATATATATATATATATATATATATATATATATATATATAGAGTTGCCTTTAGTTTGTATAGTATTTATTTGTGTAAATAAATGTATATACTTCCCTCTTCTCCAACAGAAGCCTCTGGCCTGAAAGTTTCTCTCCGGTGTTAGGATAAATTGTGGGAAGGGGTGGGGGAAAGCCTGGAAATTGGATTTTAGATTTCTAATGTGGCTCAAACTGCCACACCTGGTTTCACTTAATTTGTAGGTAACTTGTAAGGCATGTTAAGTTTTAGCCTGCAAAAAAAATGGAGGCAAAATATTACTTCATGTAAGGTAAAGATTCATTTAGCAAATAATAAATCATGGAAGCTGGTTTCCAATGTTATTCTTTCCCTGTATATTGCTACGGTTTTCATTTGATAACCTGAAGAAGACTTGGAGCAGGGATGGGCAGGGATTATTTTTCATGGTGAAATAGCAGTGTTGTAAAATGTCAAGATGGTGAAAGTATCTCAGTCATGCACAACCGTTTTGCATCTGTGATCAAGTAATATAATGTTTGACAAACATTAAACTTTGAATTAAACTTGACATGCTCTGCTCAGAATGTTTTTCTTCCTTCATTTCACTAGAACATCAAATAGAGTTTTCTTGGTCTTAAGAATTTTTATTTTTACCTTCTCAGGAAAATGCTGTAACTGTCCTCACACTGTATAAGGTTTTATACTTTCAGGTAGGCTAAGTCAAAAATCTATCACTTGTTCTGAATTCTCAACATTCACAGTGAGAAGATGTCATGGTTGGCCTTCTTTCAGTGTCATAGAAAACACTTTCACGTAAATTGGCCAAATTAGGGAAATACTTCTTACAGCTTTGAGTCATACTGTGTTTCAGCAAGGTCAAGTGCTGGGTCCTGCACTTTGACCACAACAACCCCAGGCAGCTCTACAGGCTGGGCACAGAGTGGCTGGAGAGCAGCCAGGCAGAAAGGGACCTGGGAGTTTGGATTGACAGGAAGCTGAACAGGAGCCAGCAGTGTGCCCAGGTGGCCAAGAAGGCCAATGGCATCCTGGCCTGGATCAGGAACAGTGTGGCCAGCAGGTCCAGGGAAGTGATTCTTCCCCTGTACTCAGCGCTGGTGAGGCCACATCTCGAGTACTGTGTCCAGTTCTGGGCCCCTCAGTTCAGGAAGGATATTGAGGTGCTGGAGCAGGTCCAGAGAAGAGCAACGAGGCTGGTGAAGGGACTCGAGCACAAGTCCTTTGAGGAGAGGCTGAGGGAGCTGGGATTGTTTAGCCCGGAGGAGATTCAGGGAAGGCCTCATCACTCTCTACAAGTACCTGAAAGGAGGTTGTAGCCAGGTGGGCATCGGTCTCCCAGGCAACCAGCAGTAGGACAAGAGGGCATGGTCTTAAGCTCTGCCAGGGGAGGTTTAGGTTGAATATCAGGAAAAAATTTTTTACGGAGAGAGTAATCAGACATTGGAATGGGCTGCCCAGGGAGGTGGTGGATTCACCATCCCTGGAGGTTTTTAAGATGAGACTGGATATGGCACTTAGTGCCATGGTTTAGTAACCATGGCGCTGTTGGATGAAGGGTTGGACTTGATGATCTCTGAGGTCTTTTCCAACCCGGCTGATTCTACGATTCACTGAAATTTAAAGCTAGATGATGCAGAGAAGAGAGGAACTATAGTCTCCTAAACACAACCCGAACTTTTTTTCTTTAGGTTACATAAGGAGAGTAGTGTCCTCATTTGAGGAGCAGAAAAGAAACTTTCTGGATTCTCTACAAAAAGCAGCTGATTAGTTGGATACATTGAATTCTTAATACTGCCTTTGATTTCCCTCTTCCTTTCTCATACTTATTTTAGGTTTTAATCTTCTCAAGAAAGGACTGTTGGTTATAGTTGTACACTGTGCAGGTGAGGAAATTGAGGGTGTAAAGTTCTACAAAAATGAAAAAATTAAAATGACATATCTATCTTCTTTCTCCTTAATGACCTAATTCTATACTTCTCTCATTACTTCTCTAAGATTTCGATTTTTAGGATTTACAAACTTCTGATTTGTTTATTTGGTTATTTTAAGCCATTCCTCTGATCACTACACAGACATAAGCTGATGCTCAGATATTTTTAAAAGATCTTTAACTGACATGGGTATTTTTAATTATTTATGTCCCTAGTATAAATGCTCTTGATTGGTTTTATAAGAGAGGAGATTTAAGAAGATATGCACCTCTGTACATTTTCCCAAATCTGTTTGACAGTATGCTCCTGTTCCAGTTGCATTAGGTATCATAGCAACTGAAAGGAGAGAAACCAACTATCAAAGAACTATTTCAGGTAGGGAAGCAAATCTGTAGTTAGAAGGAAGAACAAACCTACGATCATGATTTTTTTTTCCACCCTACTACCTTGTCTATTCTGTATCTAATTCAAAAACTGTGATATTTCTAAAAAGCAGTAATTTGAATCGCAATTTTTTTAATCTTTTTTTTTCCCCTCAGGCACCAGTGCAGTCACTGTTACACTGGTGTTGTCTAGGGCTTCAATATAACTTAGCCCCTTACTTTTAAAATATACATATACACTACATACAGTCTATATAAGTAAAAAGGCATAAGTATTGGAGTTATTTAACTCCATTTAAAACAGACATATTTGATCCCATTTCCTTTGACCATTATGGGACTAAAAGCCCCTACTTCACATGTAGACACTAGATATTGACCTCTAGAGTCTGAAAGAGTGAACTTGAATCTTCTGCCCAAAATACACTAGTATTTTCTTTTCTCAAGGTTATGCAGGATATCCTCCATGGGATCAGCAGATATGACAGACAAACAGGACCAGCATTTCTCTGTAGTATTAGATCTGGCAGACAGACAGGACACCCTATGACAGCTAAAACAGTACTAGATAGATTCCCGTTGTTCACCTGAATCAAGCCCTGAACCTCATCCTAATGATTTACTGGGATGAGTACCCTTTTCCTCTTGTAGGGTCACACTGCAATAAGTCATTAAACTTTTTTGTTCTTAGGCAGTTACCTCTTCTTCTCCTCATGGTGCCCTTCTAACTTCTCACTTGGATCTTCCACAATCTTGGCTAGTTTGTATCACAGTAACACAGAGGGAGGAAGCAAAATTAAAGTTCTTTAAACCAAAGGGGTCATTAATCTGCCTCACAGTAAGGAATCAGTGCAGTGACTAGGGGAAGGGCTATCTTTAAAACATAAATTATAATAAATACCCCCAAAAACATTATCTTTAAAAGAAAACAGCAGGTTTATGATCACCAGGCGTAAAAGAAAAAAGTCATTTTAATAAACCATTAAACATAAAATGGAAATATTAAATGAGCTACATCTTTCCCAAGGGGGTAATCACTACAAAATTTCCTTAAATATTAGCTTCTACCTAATAACACAATAAAGAAAAAGACCTTGAATAAAAGAAATTATAGATTTTAATCTTCTACTCCAAAGGAAACGCTAAAATTAGATGGCTATTTCAATTTATGTTTAAAACAACAAGAGTAAGTCATGAAGTATCAAGTCCCTCATGGGACTGATCAAAATTGAATTTGCAGTTTCCTGTACTATGCTGACAATCATTTACAATAAAATCAGAATGAGAAAGGGAGAACTGAGCCAGGTAATAGCTTCAGTATAACAAAAGTCATATAGCAGAAAACAAATTAAAATGTACACAGAATTTTAATATGGCTTAACTAGGCCTTACTTTGCTTATAGGATTCTTCCTTGCAGCTTTTAAGTAATAGATCAGGAATGAAAAACTAAATACTCATTGGTGATAATCAGGTATCTTACATTACCAACAATTTGTTTAAAATAACATGAGGTTAAAATTGTGTTAGGCAAAATCAAGAAAACTGGCTTGCAAACTATTTTAGTTTGAAATTGTACGGACATAATGGAAGCACAAAGGAAAGCCATATTATAACCTCAAATTTCTGGTCCCATTGTGTACATCTACAAACATCTTAATTTATAACTACATTATTCCATTTTACAAAACACGAAGAGCTCATAAATACCATATAAGGAACTAGGACTTTTAAATTTTTTCATTATTTTTAGATACCTAACAATAAATAATTATATTTATACATACATAACACATTTTACACAAATAGGGAACAAAGACTTGATATACTTCAGTAAAAAAATAACACATTAATTTGATTTGAAAGAAATCCTCTCAGCCACGTAATAAGCCTGACTGAAGAACATCTATGCTACACTTTTCACAAGTTCATTTTAACAAGCAGCCAGCCTTTGGCTATCATGGTGATAGCAGTGGAGGGGAATATCCACTGGAATTTAGATACACCTCTTTTCATTCTTTTGAGAAGTTAGTAAATTATATCCCATTCAGTACATAACTCCCTGCTTTAAAGGACTGATGACCTTAGAGGATTCATTGAAAAGGGCATCAAAATGGATGAGATTCGGACACTGGAAGCATATCCAGCACAGAGCTCATACACACCTTGAAAAACACTTGTAAAGTGATTCAGGCCTGGCAAGCGAAATTATGCTAATGCAGACTATATTTATACATTATAAAAATAAATAAAAATACTCACTGGAGCAGCAACCTTCCTTTGTGCCAGACAAGTACCCAGTACCTTTTGTGCCAGACAGAGCTAATTTTTCACTTTGCTTCTGTCCCAGTGAATATTAAGTAGCTGTATATGTGTGCCGTACAGATCAGAACATCATCCATCATCCCCATATCACCACTGGTGAATCAGAGCTCAAATCAGTCCAGCAGTTTAACTACCTAGGTAGCCTCATCTCCTTGGATGGTAAGATTGACGGAGAGATAGACAACAGGTTAGCAAAGGCATACAGTGCTTTCAGAAAGCTTCATAAAAGAGTTTGGTGAAATAAACACTTGAAGAAAAGTACAAAGATCAGTGTGTACAGAGCCATAGTGTTGTCTGCTCTCTTATGTGGTTCCGAATCATGGGTCATCTACCGCCACCACCTGCGACTCCTAGAACGCTTCCATCAACACTGTCTCCGTACAATCCTAAATATCCACTGGTCAGATTATGTGACCAATACATCTGTTCTAGAACAAGCAGCAGTCACAAGTATTGAGGCCATGTTGCTGAGAACACAGCTGCGTTGGGCAGGGCACGTCTCCAGGATGAAGGACCACCGCCTCCCTAAGATCTTGCTCTATGGTGAACTTGCCACTGGCTGCCGCAAGAGAGGAGCCCCGAAGAGGAGGTACAAGGACTCCCTGAAACAACATCTCAGCCTTGGCCACATTAATCTCCATCACTGGTCTACTCTGGCCTCCAATCAGGAGGTCTGGAGACACACAATTCATAATGCTGCTGCTTCCTTTGAGAAAGCACACAGGATCACCCTTGAGGAGAAAAGACAACGCAGAAAGAATCGTGTCTTGCAGAATATACCACCTAAGGAGTCTTTCTGCTGTGTCTTTTGCAGCCGGACATGCTTATCTCGTATTGGCCTTTTTAGCCACCAGCACGCCTGTAGCAAGTGCGGGTAGAGTCCTCCCCAAATCTTTGTTCGCGAAGCCCAGCCATGATAGATCAGAACAACTGCAACAGGGAAGTCTAAGAGTTACACACTGCAAAATAAATAACCCAGGAAACAGCCAACACTCCTCAGTGAAATCCGCTGTATTTTCAGACGCTATTCAAAAACATAACATAAATGGCTATTGTACCAGTGCTGAACGGCTATGCAGCTGATCTACAGTAAATCTGTAACATGCCGTATTGTGACCTGCTATGCATATGCATTTCAAATGCACTGAAATAGCAAATATAAAACATTCTCTTCTGAAACTCAAGGTTGAGCAGATCTCTGTCATGGCACTCCTCTAGTCTGCACAGACCTAAGTTCTTAATGCAAGCTGAAATTCATAGATTTATTAAGAATTGACATTACCTGTGTCAATAGTTCTTTCAAGAATCAAAGTACAGTTACCTGCACCTGCTAATGATCTCTTTAATATTAGTAAAAGTTTGTTTCATTATCCCTGTTAAAATCACTATGTCACTTACTACAAGACACACATACCTTTGTGCTTCATTCAAGAAGAACAGAAAGAAAAGTAGATATTCACTTCCTATTTTGCATGTAAGCATATTGCCCCATGATAAGCAAAGGGGTGAACAATAGATTTCACAATACGCGCACATAATCTACTTGCACATTTTGTACCTCTCCGGCAGGAGGGAAGCAGTTCTCTCCAAGCAGTCAGCCAGCTTTCATTTACTTCAGGTTAAAAGTAATCACATCCATGTAGTTGATAGGCTGGAAACTCAAATATTAGCTTACTGCTCAATAACCTACTCTTGTTCACAGACCTCACTCATGCCCTTGAGCTACCTCAAACAAGGTGGCCGTAAGGTTTCAGAGTATGGAATTTCTGAGGGCTGTTACTCATTGGGGCACAGCTTCAGACTATTCAGTGCAGGTAGCTAAATATTTGAAATTTAGCTTTTATTGCAGTCAAGGGTGACACTGTTTAACCATAGCTTCTGGTGACATTTGACAAGACCTGAGGTGTTTAACAATAACTTTGGGGTTTTGTCTCCACAGGAGCAAAATTCTCCTCCCAGGTTTATGTGTACAGTACAGTTCTTTTTTGCATATTTCCTGGCTTAATTACCTCTTTACTATACTTCCATCTACTTCAAGTACAGGTGTAGTTATTTACAGGAAAAGTCAGTACTTAGACTGTTAAATTTTGTAATACCGTATTTTAATGTTTATTTTATTAATTCCAATTTGATGCAATTCTACTCTCCCTCACTTTTCCTTTTTGCTGTTTCAACAGGACGGTTTTCTAATTTAAAAAGTCACTTAAAATGCAATCAGATTTACCCACTCTAGATGCAAACATATCTATCTTTAAAAATTCCACTTAAAACCAGATAAGGTTAGTTTACTTTTGTTGGGAAAGAAAACTGTTTTTACCTCTCACAAAGCCTTTGAAAATGCAGTACATGACTCCACTTCTTCTAAGCAGTATGTGAGGTTCACCAAGACGCAATTTGAAAAAAAAAAAAAAAAAAAAAATTAAAAATAAGACTATGTTGTAAAAACTGCAAAATTCCTTGAATTTCCCATGTAGAATATGTAGTTCGAAATAGCATAATTACTAAGTATCTATTCAAGTGAGTCTACAGATCTATTAGCTCTATACAAAACAGTTCCATTGTAAGACTGGTACTGAAAAAAATTGCGTACAAAGTTTTGAACAAGTTCTTGGTCATTTAATACTGGGATATGATATTCTAAATTTAAACCCATTCTGCAAGCATCTTTATGACAGAAGCAATCCATCCCACTATGTTACAGTAGAGAACTGTGTAATCTTCTTGGAGAGAGATTAATGAACAAACCCTTTTTTGTTAGAGCATAGCATCCATAGATTAAGCTTAAAATTAGTTAAAACATTCAAATCACCTAACTTTTCTTGGCAAATCACATTTTAAACCTGTCTTAAGGTCTGTCAAAAGTCTTTTGAGGAGTCTAGTCTAACCCCTGGTCTGCTTGGCAACTGTTCTCTTGTCCAGCTTGTTTCAAAGACCTGTGGACATAGAATCCCCAAAAATTTTAATCAAGAGCTTTTTAATGTTGTCATTGGAAAATTTGCTAATATTTGCTAATAATGAGCCTATATTTTCTTTGATGCAGTATGACAACATTGGTTTTTTATCTACTACAGACAAGAGGATAAACAGAAATTTCATTATTTCTTATGGCTGACCAGAGAAAGCAGCTCAGAAGATTTCAATGTATTTTCTAGTTCACACTATTTACTTCATCTACTGACTAAAACTTTAGCATATTTAAATGTAGAAATTGTACTGTGATCTCAAACAATATTATATAGCAGTGTGACTTCATTTAATTCTGGTCTAGGATAAAGTGGACACTGATCTATTGTGTAGCAATAATTTCACAGAACAACATGAAACTGCATCAAGAAAACCTGATTCAATATACTTCAGAACTTACATTGCAAAGGCACTAGATTTTTCCTACACAGTAGGAAAAGTGTCAGGCAATGCTCTATTGAAAAATGAAGTTTATTACCTCCTGCATACAAATACACATTTGCCAAGTTCACGGTTTCAGTGCCACGTTGACACATTCAGAAATGATTGATGCTTCTATATTTATAAAAAATATTGTACAGTACCAGAGTTGCCAAATACAGTAGCACAAAGAAAAGTTCATTTGCTTTGGACTCCACAACCGAATTCTTATCTCTAAATTTCCCATTCAACCAGACAAGCTGCTATCTTGTTCTATGTCATACATGGTCACTTTTTAAAGGGTTATGAGCTCTCTTGTGGAAAAACAGTGAAGTGACACAAGATCTGTTATTCTGTTGCACAGCACTCCATATCACTGCAGATCAGGTTTAAAAAGCTTTCTTTTTTATGGTTACAGCCATCCCCATACAGTGCTCACAGTCTTTACCTCAAATATTAAGAAATACTAAAAAGGCAGAGATGTACAAGAATATTATCCTATCAAAGTAACTGTCTTGACACACGATTAGCATACAGCTCAAGTTCTCTAGTCACCTTTCCTGACGGAAGAATGACTTACTGCTCTCCATAACGTCTCTCCCACTTACCAGATTAATATCTTATTTAACTTTACTTTCACCTATCCTTCTGTTCCCTTACCAATCCTCAAAGTTATTAAAAAGAAATAGATTCACAATGAAAAAAGGAAACATGCATTCTGACACACCCTGAAACATAAGGAAAAAACTATAACAGTATTCACTAGGAAGAAGTACACAAGTGGTGCAATTTGCACCATATAGCTTGACCTGACCTAAGAGACATGGAATTTTTGCAACATTTGAAAATTGCCAATAGTTACTGCCAGCAGGCAGCAGTTACAGACCCATAGAATTTTGAAAAACATTGGACGGTGAAAAAGATATGTCAATATATATATGAATTTACTTTCATGTAAAGATACATGCAAACACATACAGTTAAGAAACAGGCAGACAGCTGCCTCATTTCACCAATACAGTCATCCTAAAGTATTTGGTAGATAGCTGTCCTGAAGACTCAGGGTCTCTACAGTGTATTTAATGCAGAGTGAAAACACACCTCTGAAGACCTCCAGAGTCAGACACAGATTATTTATTTTAACTGCCTACTTCTCTTTACTGAATATGTAAGAAACTGAGAGAAAATATTAGCTATTTGTTCTGTTTGGATCCAGTCCACCCCTTTTAGGTCAAGACATCCAGCCTCAACATATTTTGAAAAGAGGCACGTGACAGCAGTGACAAAGTCCACGACATCTGCTCCCTTTCGTACACACCTCAACAATTCTCTTCACACTTTCTGCCCAGCTCCTGAGAGGTCTGTCCAGTTGCCAAAGTAGCAGAAGAGGTAATCATACTCTTAACTGCCCAGTCCAGCCTCATCGAAACATAAAGGGAATACCTAAAGATCTGGTGATGAGATAGACACCCTGTCATACAATGATTCAGACTGTAAAGGACCTTAAGTAGGTCTCCAGTCCAAACTCCTGCTCAAAGCACCATCAAAACTGAATTCAGACCAGGTATAATGTCCTACTATGTTCCTAGAATTCAAAACTGAAAAAATATCAGCAGCATCCTATTATGGTTTCTGAATCTGAAATCATTTAGCTTGAATTTTAGTTAGCAATGATTGGAATTTTTCAGTAAAGAGTGGCATGTCCGACAGCATGTTTTTCCATAAATAACTACTTCAAGGTTACACAAGGTTTTAAATCTAAATAATACCAGAATCCATGGAACATTCTTTCTCAATCATACTTCTTTACATAAAAGGAAAACAAAGATGAAAGTACTCCAGACTAAAGCATATACTTCAAAAATATGTGAAGTGTATAAGGTATATAAAATAGATATACTTTAAAGTATAAGTATTTTAAAAATATTTGTTTAAAAGCAAATGATGAAAGACAGACAGTGGGAGAATCAGTGTAGCCTACATATTTGGGAAGGATGGCTTGCATTCCTGTAATAAGAAATGCTTACACTTGTTTCACGAAAAAAAATAAATACTATAATTCTCAAGCAGTCCTGAAACTATCCCTCTAGAGGGAGGACATATAATCACTAAGCTACAGAGGCAGGTTTCTTTCTTTGCATCACTGCTTCTTGAATTTCCTTCTACACTGTAAATTAGCACTGCTAGGAGAGTTAAAAGTGAATATGTCTCATATTAGCCTCTGACATGGTGTTCAGAGAATCCCCCTGGGCTGACAGGCCATAGAGTTTTAATGTGTACTAGCTGAGAAGGGCCTGGAACCAAACGCCTGAATAACCACTCAGATTATACCAGAGGGATTCACAACTATTTCTCCTCAAAGGCATATATGTATCCCTGTCTGTCAGGGAGAATTCATCAATGAGGGAGATGCACCCTGCATTCATTCTGAAAATACCCCACTGACTAATCCGCACAGGACATAATAGCAACAGAAATACAGTTTTGGGGTCCTTATTTCACTTAATTTCATTATAATATCATTTAAGTCCCATTCTTGTGAAGACTGAGAAATCTTGGAATTGCACAAGTATATTATCTAGGTAGCTAAGGGGTTTTTTTGTGCACTGGTTTTTCTTTTGGGCTGGGGGAAAGGAGGAGATCTTAAAACACTGAGGCAAAGAGTACAGCTCCCACTTACGCGAAGTACAGTCAGTCACTGAGCTCTGCAGAGTCTACAGCCCTAGGTTAGCAAAGCAATACAAAATATTATACTCTTATGGTACAAAAAAAGCTAATACACACAAGTTGAAAAGAAGAAAGAAGGCAGAAGAGAGCAAGGGAGAGATTTCTTTGCACATTTTACCAACAATCTCCTGATCATAACACCCATTGACAGCTGCGTTAAGCAGGCTAAATGGCAAAACTCCCAGAAGGTAGAGAGCAACTCCAAGTTGTTTTTAGCATTAGAGAGCCTAAATTTCAAAAAGGGGAAGTCTTTAGAATTCCAAAGTCAACTTTTCTGCCCGTCTTATGACCCTATTCTGCTAATCATTTCAACTTCACAGGTTAAAAATGACAGTGACCAGAAGGACAACTTCCCAAGCCTGTATGAAGTTACCATGTTATCCCGTCCAATCAAGTGGTCATAAAGGTCATAAGTACATATTAATAGACAAAAAACAAGACTGTAGGACTTTGTCCTCAACATATGTGAACTGTATATATCCCTTTCTACCACTTATGATCTCGTATCGCCGCTGTTCTTCAGATCTTCCCAGCTCCTAACCAATTTCTACATTAAGTTATGCCTTATTAAATCAGAAAAAAATGAATAGTATATGCAGGGTAATTGTGAATAGGCAAGCCCACCACCAGTCCAAATAACTATTATTTATGTGATATCTTCCTATTTATGCATTAGAACAATTATTGCTCAACCTACAATTTTTTTCAATAGGTTCTAGAAACTCAAAAGCTTACAAAACTAGATCCCAAAAATGAACCTCAAAACCAAGCTACCCAAGTACATCTATTAGAAGAAGACAAAGAATATGGTGGGTGGGAATACTCTAATAACAAAAATCTCTCTTTTGTAGCACTCCAGGCATTAATTTTGCATTTTAGTATCACCTAAATTAAAGAGGTTCAAGAGGAATGTCAAGTTATCGGTTTTCAATTAAAACCAAAGAATCTTACTAAAATAGTGTCTTACTTTTTCACAAATTATATTTTTTAAATATATTTGTGAAAATTTCAAAAGCAATGCAGTTCTTAATCACTTACCTTATTTAACACTCCTTATTTGAAAGCATAAAATCATAGTGAAAAGCTAAAAATTAACAGAAGACTTTTATTACATGCATAAAATAATCAAAGACGAAAATCAAGAAAAGCATGAAGAAGTTTGGAAACAAAAGCAGAAAGCCTTACCTTGAAAAGCAGCTGCATTACGAGATATTAAAAATTTTAATGTAGCTCTTGATGTTTGAAGCACTTGCTGTATATCTTGCTTTGCTGCAGTCTGATACCTTTCTTCTATCTTTTTAGTACAGCATGTTGGATTTCTAGAAGTACAAACCTGGAGATCAACACCTAAGGAGAAGGTAATAAGGTAATTACATTGATTAATATAAACCAGAAGTATGCAAAACACAAACACATAGAAAACCGCTACTCTTTTCCTTTTTTTTTTTTTTCACATAGGTATTGACACATAAAAGAAATACTCAAAACTTTAAAGACATTTGGTCTCCTTAAGCAGAAGGCGATACTAACTAAAATTCCATGGGAAGACTACACTTAATACAGTGAATAATGTCATCTAATATAATTTCCCTGACACTGCAATCTTGTTCCAGTTGTGAATGTTGATACCTACTGTTGGTAAAATATATTGAATATGCATTGTACATCACCATACAGGTGGTAGATGTCCCATCCCTGGAAACATCCAAGATCTGCTTAAATGGGGCTCTGAGCAACCTGATCTAGTTGAAGATGTCCCTGTTGATTGCAAGGGGTCAGACTAGATGACCTTTAGAAGTCCCTTCCAACCCAAACTATTCTGTGCTTCTATGATCCTCCAGAATACTGAACTGCTGGACCAGCTCAAGCCTCTTGTGCTTCTTTAGCTAACTACTGCTAAATATTACAAACACACCAGCGGAAATCCCATTCCCTACAGATTCATAACAAATATGCCCATATTAACTTTTATATGCAGGAAGCTGAACACCTTCACTTGCACAACAAAAAGTTAAAACTCTAATGCAGATATGAATCACTGAACTTCTGCGAGTAAGAAATTTTATTTCTTAAGTGTTATACTATATCTTTTTTCTTTGTATAGCCTAATTTTTTTAAGGCTATTTATCCTCACAATTTATTTAAAAATATAAATTTCTATGTTCTTCAGTATGCACGTTTTACAAAGTCATTTGTTCTGTCTGGCTCCATACATTTTATGGGGACAAAAACCACTAAACAAATAAATGATAATATAGATAACCAAGAGATAACCCACTGCTTCTATATTGTTCTTAAAAGAGCTCTCTCTACTCTTCCTTCAATGTGCTCTTTCAGTTTACCAGTACTGCTGAGATATCTCAGGATCACTTTGGCTTCTAAATCCTTTTATTCTACCAGCTGCTGGAAACAATTATTCTAAACCTGCTCCTCTAACTTCCAATTTCACAAAGCATCCTGAGAACCCTGGTACACAAAATTATATATTTATACATAAATATTTATTTTATAGCACAATTCTTAGCAAATTTTCCTATATCTTGGTTTCATATTTTTGAAGTTGGATATGCCTAGCTACCCTTAAATTCTTCTTAACCTCAGAAAATTTTAAGTATGATTATAAGAGCCCAACAAATCTGTTAGAATAAGAAACACAGTAGTAGCTTGAACTAGAATTAAATGAAAGAAAAAGGTAAATTAATCTAGATTAATTAAGCCATGTCTGCAGTAGGACTTTCTTCTGTTCTTCTTCACAAGCTGAAAACATAACTATGAAGAAAACAGAATCATGCAGTGTCTCAATGAAGATTTATGTACTCTTTTCATAACTTGCTTCTCTGCAGTGGAATGTCCAATATACAAATTTTCCAAAGATGAACTCAGACAGAAAAGCTAGCATATCAGTATGGAATACATTTTCAAGGTCACAAATAGAATTAATTCATTAATTAATTAAGCCTAGAAAGTCTTAAAAGCAGAAAAACTTCGACAGTTTGAATGTTGATTTGCAGGTGGAACTTAAAGAATACACTCATATCTGTTTGTTGTTTTTTTTTATTAATGTCATCAACAAGAATTTAAATTTCCTAGCTGTTCTCTAAGGGTAGCCAAAGGCTGATCATGGTCTTTACTTACTATAGTTTTGAGATACGTTTATGATCCTAAATACTGGTCTGAGTTATCAAATATATCTTTTTTAGAGCATTACAAGCAATTATTCTGACTTTATGATATATGACATTGGTTTGTTAAAGGAAAAAGTGAGTTTTGTAAGTTGCTGGAGTAAGTTTGATCCAAATGGAGTATGCACAATGCCTTTTCTTTGTTTATGAAATCTGTAAACATTCTCCACTTTCTTTCTTTTTCTGTGTTTTTTTTCATGTGCATATGTAAGGATGCTGGGGGAATCAATTAAACAAGCTCGGCAGTTGGCTAAATTGCTTCAAGTTTATGAATGATGAGCCGAAGTAAAATTTTCAGCTGGCTGCCCCTTAGGGAAGAGGATGGCAGCACCCATAAAGCAAGAAAGACAACACAACAAAAATCCAACTAATGAAGTAATCCTTTAAAGTATGCAGAGTGCTCACTTGAAGCTGATAATTCATAACTTGTGAAGATCCTGCTTTTTTTTTTTCTGCTTTGCATTGTGTGTAGAAGGGTTATGCACAGCAATCACAATGTATCAGTATAAAAAGGGGCTCCCGAATTTTTAACCTGTCAGCAACACAGTGGTGTCATTTGGAGAGGGAGGGTGTATTTTCACTAGTTAACTTCCCTACTGAACTCTCAGAGTGTATATGGATAGGCTTCAGCTGCCAGGAAGAATTTCTGGGAGAAGTGTCTGCTGGATTCAGCAGTTCCTATAACACCCTTAACACTGGAAAACAAACAGGTAAAGCTGGAGCTCCGAATATGCCCAGAAGAACCAGACACAGTTGGAATAACTGAGGTATGATGAAACAGCTTGAATGGCCACTGTGCAGCAATGGACAGACATAGGTTCATGAGGAAAGATGAGGAGGGAAGAAGGAAGGTTGTTCTTCACGTCAAGAAAACTGTTGGAAGGTATGGAATGGACAAGCTGGTTGATGACATGTGGTGACCCAGGACCAAAGCGTGGATGACACTGTGATATGAGTTTGATACCATGCAAAGTCAGGAGAGGGAAGTAGATTGAGTCCTCTTTAAAGCAAGATCCTGGTCCTGACGAGAGACTTCAAACCTCTCAACAATAGAGAGAAGTAGAACACAGAGGGTTGCAAGCAAACCTGAAGATTTTTGGAAGGGACTGGAACAAATTCTTATCACAGAAGCTAGATGGGTCAACCAGATATGACACTCTTTGGATTGAAACTAACAGAGAAGGACCTAGTCATAAATAAAGTAATCAACGGCAGCTTTGGCCGAGTGCCTGTGAAATTATGTATATCAAATTCCGCCTATCCACAAACAGCAAGTCTAAGGCTTCTCTTCTCATTGGCTCACTGAGTGCTTGTGACAAGAAGTTATGTCCTACAAACTTCAAAAATTTCCCAGACCTGTTTGTCACAGCAGTATGACATGCCCAGGTGATGTCTGGAAAGTTGAAATGTCCCATAAGGACAGTGCTACCAAACCGTGAAATTTCTCCTAACTGCCAATAGAAGAACTCATCACTGCTTACATTCCGGCTCGGTGACCCACTACATCATCTCCTTTGTTTTCCATCCTCCTAATCATCACCCAGAGGCTCTCAACCACATCATCACTAACTCTATGGAGTGTATAATCAAACTTCTCCCTTACTTATTGTGTGTCACCTTTACAACTCACACTACTCCAGACAATACCATAGTGGATGAGTATTAAGTTCTTCAGTAAACTTACTACACAAAATAAAAATAACTCTGAAAAGCCTGAAAAAAAAGAAAACTCCAAAATAGACATATTTTGCTTCTCTTACATCACTATAGTCTTATGGTTTTATGACAAGTGATTTATTCAAGACATTATACAATTTTGTACAGTAGTCTCCCTAATACAACTGCTTAATCTTCAAACTTCAACACAGCTTTCATACAAGTCAAAACACCAGCAGGAGACTTACAGCTATTCCAAATGAAAAATATAGCTGTGTTGGATTTGGGAAGGCTTTTGCTTTGCTTTATGAAGTATTTAAAAATTAGTAAAAAAACCACACCTCACTTCCATCTATAGAAGATGACTTACTTTAGCCTCTAAATCTTAGCAGATAATAATTACATATAAATGTCCTCCCTCTGCTTGAAACTGAAAATGTGAGACAAAACTTGGCAAAGTGTTATTATCACATTGCCTGAAACACAAATAACATTGTGTCGCACACAGTATCATTTTAGACAATGGCATTGTTGTATAATAAACCACAATTTCATAATCAGAAGTATGTAGCTGAGTTGTCAAGAAAAGCGAAAATCAGAACTTATGAGTACTATTCCTTATTCTCCTACTGACTTGACATGTGTCTCTTTCACAAGTAAACAGTAGCTTCATTTCCCAGAAGCAATGACCTCCTTTTTCCCCATGAGGTTCAGTAAAGATCTTCCACAAAACCTTTGAGCCATTTTTCCAATATGTATGACCTTTCACTCACCAAATTTTAGTTAATAATAAATAATACACAAGGTAACTGCTCACACGCAGTTCTACATGTACACAGGCATAGACATGCATAATATTTGTTTAAATGAAATTAAGATGAGCTGTATTACCCAAGCTTTTCTTAGTATTTTAAACAAATGTTAGGCACTGCTTAGCTCTCAAATCTTTGCCTTTTGTACAGCAGGAGGTAATATGAAATTTTATCTAGCCTTAATATGGGCTTTAGTATAGCTTCAAGAAGACATTTAGACTTCTAGTAAAACTCTAAAATAATAATGAATATTTGTTTATGGTTTCAGCTGATTCTTCAATATTATTTTAGTCTCTTGATTTTATGGCAAATACTTTTTTAAGCAGCGCCTTTTTAACATGGGTCTCATTCCCAACCCTAAGGGAATTTTGTTTTATACTTTTAAGACTGCTAATCACGCACATATAAAGTACATTTTATTGACCTACTTTTGTTCCAGCTCATTAGAGACAGCTGCTTTCAATGGCCAGGAAAAGCAACATGCAAAGAACCCAACTGACTGAAAACTGAGTGATTGCTCAAAATCCACAGTAGTTTTGTAGCTGTTTCTTTATAAAACTACAGAACAAGTAACAGCTTACGGATAATATTTCAGAAGAGGGTATGAAACAGGTCGTTCCATTTCAGCACAAGCAATATTAAAAAAACCCCCACACTTATTTTCTGTGTTTTCACATCTAAAAACCTTCCCATCTTCCACAAGAATTGTTTTATCAATAACCAATTTTGAAATGCAGAGAGAAAACATTTTCTGCTCCGATAAGGCATATTGGCTCTTTTCAGTATCAAATTCTGATGGTTCCACACTGTGATCTGCTTTGAGACAAGATCACAAGACAGCTAGATGAGAAATAACTTGTAATAAAAAACTGTAATAAAAATACATTGACATAAACAGTTACAGTACAGGAAAGGTTTTAAAACTGAAAACAATCTAGATGGGTGTAGGAAAGACTGCTCAGGAAGAAAAATGTAACTCTTCTGAGATGTAAGTTTACCTATCTGGAACTGATTTCAGACTTTTATTCATGGTCTCAGTCGTACAAATCTGTATTTTCAGTACCTTGAGATAAACAAATGCTGACAGGATGAAGACTTTAATTGCCAGGAAGAGAAAATGACATATACGTAGTAAATTTCTCCCTGTCTACTTAGACTTTCAAGAGATGAAATCCAGACTCTGAAAAATCCCAAAACAGACCTAGGATTGTAGTGACAAAGAATCTCTCAAAAGCCAGCACTAAAATGACATATAGCCTGGAACCAATTGTCAAATCAGTGGTTTATTTCAAAATGGATTTTCAACCTGTATCAGACATAAATTCTTCTCATGCTCATCCTTAAATATTTGTTAACTCATTTTTGTTACAAGCACCGCTCCAGACACAGCATTAACTGCCATCACTGTGGTGGTTGCAAAGTATTTCAGCATTGCCCAGTAATGAGCAATGGTCAAGGTCAAGGCACCTCTCCATACACCCACACTCCAGCTCACCAAACATGTAATCATGTTACCCTGCATTCACTGCCTACCAAAAGACCTCCTATTTTTAAGACTGCTTGAACTGCGGAGGAAGGGAACCCACAGCGCCTTGGCATTACAAAAGCATTATTTTGGTTCTCAAGAGGATTCAAGGGCAAATCCTGCCAAGTGAGGACAGTCCATCCCTTTTGCAGGACACCAGCCCTCAGCAATGTAGACATGAGCCAGTCTATTCCACCCAGCATGAGAACCCGGAGTTGGTCCTCTGTCCTCTATTGAGCAGTACGGCCACCACCTTTCAGGTCATCCCAGTAAGATCAAGTCCTAAGGCTACTGAGCACTGCTGACTTCCTAGAGAAGCTGAAAGATGGAAGATAGAGATAGGGAAGCTGCTACATAGTTGAGCCCATTTTTTTGTTGGTTTTAATCTCAAAATACTGTAAAATTTTTTTCACGGTGATAATTTTGTGGATCCGGAGGTGAAAAGTTCACACATACACACAATTATGTTGTTGGCAAAAGTCCTTACAAAAACAGACATCAGTTACTGATATGACAGAGCAACTCACTTTCTGTCTCTGACTAAATCCTCTTCCAGAGCTCTAAATGTCAGTTAAACAAATAGAGTAATTAGAAGTGCCCCTGGCTGCACACACCAAACAAATTTTAATTTGACTTCAGATAGAACAAAAATCCAAATTACCTAAACGTAAATCATACTAGAAACCCAAATTAAAATTCAAATCTAATCTTGGAATTGCAACAAAATAACTTGTTCTGGATTTCAGACTGACTTCCATTGTTACTTTAAGTAAAACTAGCAAGAATATTTTCACTTGAATTAACAAGTGTATCACAGATCAACTTTTTCTGAGATTATCTCATCCTTCCAGCATAGTTTTTCTCATTTATTGAACTGCATATTCATAATGATTCTCTACCAAAAAGCCTTGCAATAAAATTTATACTAATCAGTCTTCACCCTCTTCTGTGCTTCCTGTTCTCATAATTGCATACATGATCTCCCAGAGTTTGATGAAAAGAAGCCTAGACTGACTCCTGGAAAAAAAACAATTAACCAAACAAAAACTAAACCAAACCCAAAAAAGTAAACAAACAGAAATCAAACAAACAAGCAAACTACCGAGAAAACAAATATCTCCAGCCCATTTTTTTCCCCACTTCACTGGGAATTGTTTGATTCTACAGTGCCAGCAAATGTAACATTTTTCAATAAGCCACAGAATTCAGCTTTTTGGTGCAAACAGAAGCCTGAAAGTTTGTTCACTGACATACCTGCTGAAAGTCCTTTGTCAAAAAGGCAAGAGTGAATGGTTTACTCTCCATCCTATTCTGCTGTTCATAGGATTATATCACAGAATGGTTTGGGTTGGAAGGAATCTTATAGATCGTATAATTCCAACCTTCCTGCCATGGACAGGGACACCTTCCACCATATCAGGTTGCTCAAAGCCCCATCCAACCTAGCCTTAAACACTTTCAGGGATAGGCCATCCACAACTTCTCTGTTCTACATATTTTGAGAGAAGAAAACCAGAAAAGAAATATTATTTGCAACCAAGATAACATGGAGAGCTCAGAGCCCTCATTTAACCTGTCAGAAAAATGAGCTGCTGAAATCAGCTAAAAGCTCCAGCTTTACTAGCATGGAATTCTTCAAGAAGGTTGATTAAGTTACAATACCAGAAATCGAGCACAGGAAATTAAAATATGTTAAAAAAAAAGTATTTTGCAGATAACCTTTTTTTTCAAATAATCCAAGTCATACTGATCCACAAAAACAAAATAAAAACCCTAAACCTAACCTTTGAGGCCTTTTAATATTTATTTCATGCTTTGCATAGTGTTTGATTCTTGATTCTCCATACAACAAAAAGCACCTTTTATGATTTTTAATTATTGAGGTTTCTCTGTACAGTCCCACTAACCCTGCACTTGTAGCACAGAACCACACAGGAAAAAAAACAAAGTACTTTTGCAATTAACATTTAAAATAAGTATGAAAGAGATAAATGTTTCAATATAGCATGTGATGGGACTGAACATTAAGTCTGTACTATAGTTCCCAAATCACATCTATAAAAGACTGCTAACAGTTAGTCAGCTGTCTTGATTGCTGGGATTAGCAATAAAAACCTTAGGTTTGGTAACTATATTAATTCATTTTGATTATTAGTTGCCAATTTCAACACTATGATATCCTGTGCTATGTGAACGACAACACAAGCTCAAAGTTGTAGTTCCCATATCCTTCAAGATCACGTTCGTGCATAGATGTGGCATTTCTACATACAATGACAGAGGTATTTTTTTCTCCTTTAAAGATACACAAACTACATATAACAGCTGCAAAACTAATTATATAAAACAATGCATGTGTTTTGAGCTAATATATATTCAAAATACAGACACGAGGCAGTCCCCAAATGAAACAGAATTACATTTGCAGAATTATTTGCATCACTTACTGATATAAGGCTGCTTAGTTTTTATTACTACTAAGAAGAGGAAAAAATAGCAATATGAATGGTATAGCCTTTTTATTTTAATACATGCAGTGAACACAAGGCCAGTATAAGCCCTATAATTTTACTGACTGTAGAGGTAGCCTTCCACTGTATACAAATCCATACACCAGCTAATATTCCTGCTCTTCTTTAGCTAGTGATCCTACTCCACCCAAAAGGTGTGGCTCAGCTTAGGACATTTAAACTAAAGTGTTCTTATACAAGCTAGGTCTAAGCTACCACTAAAATAAAGACGTAGAGGCAATGAAATAGAGGCATTTATGCAGCTTGTTCAGAAATCAACACCAATACTTGATGATAGCTGATTGGCTCCTAGATGCCACAGGCTGCACTGGCTGGGCATTGTGCTTGCCCACCGGGAGCATCTGAGATGCCAAAGGTATCCCACCCACCACCCACTGCCCCTCTAGGAAGATGTAAATCTCCCACAGGTATTGTATCTGTTGGCCCCGTGAGACATTCTGGAAACCCTAAGGAAATTCAAATGGTGCCAGATGCCTACATTTGAGCAACCAAATTAAACTTTATAAAGGCAACTTTGACACCTATTCTCATAAGTAGACACTTACAAAAAGTGTCTGTGCTGTACATGTGCATGTGCGTGTCTTCTACACAAACACATTGCTAAGTGCCATCAGAAAAGGTTTTAAAATATTTTTACATCTTGCCTCAAAAGAAGGTTTAATACAAAAGATCAGTAGCAAAAGTGACATTTCTTTCCTCTTCATATAATGTTTTCAGCCTACAAAAACCTTTAATCACACCTAAACCTTCTAAAATACTCATTTTATCTGCATTTCTTTTGCCATTGTCAATTTAGGATAGATTTTAATGTTTGCAGTTATTTGTTGCATGTATCTCTGAGACAAGTGCTACTCAGAGCAAGTGCTACAAGAGCTACTCTGACACTCGAACAGGGCTCCTTGAGGGCTGGTGTCTTCCAGGCTGCCCACAGCAATGCAACTCCTTCAAAGAGTGAAAGGCTGCTGACCACGCAGTTGTACTGCACCTCCTGCTGCCCATTGCTTGCAGGGGCAGCAGCAGAGAAAGGAATTCTTTTATTATTCTTATCATTCAGAAATGGCTTTTGCTTCAAACAGGAAACATAGAAAAGTCAAAAGAAAGAAGTGAGAGTGAGTGGTGGTATAAAAATACACGAGAAGGGAAATCAGAGGAGCACAGCAAAAGAAACATACATAAGGTACATTCTTTCCTCTCAAGGCAACATGTTTCCTCCCTATCCTAGTACACAAGTAAATGTATAGTAGTCAAAATAAATGACCATGAAAGAGAAATTGTAATAGTTCGACTAGGATATGGAATATATACATATATTCATACACATATAAACAGATACCATATAATTAATACTGATATTATTCACACAAATAGCACAAAAAAATTAAGCCACTGACAGGGCTTTAACTCAGATTTCACTTTCTAGACAGTTCCTGTCTAATTAGGCTTTCCAGTTAAAGTGTTTATTTTCTTTTTAGCAAAGACAATTAAAAATCTTTAGCCAAGGACACCACAAGAAGACAACAATGCATGTTGTCAAAAGTACTGGTAACCTTATAAATACAGTATTTTGATTTTTAAAATGCACACTACAACTGTGTCAAGTTTAGAATTATCTGTCGTGCTTTAAAATAGTCATTAAAAAGCTGTGTTTTGAAAGAATTCCTTTAAAATAACCCAGTATGCCTCAACTTGCAGAGTTAATAAAAACTACACAGATTATCTTAAAAAAAGAAAGAGGCTATTGATATTTTAAAGT
Organism: Lepidothrix coronata; assembly: GCF_001604755.1. Taxonomy (NCBI): domain Eukaryota; kingdom Metazoa; phylum Chordata; class Aves; order Passeriformes; family Pipridae; genus Lepidothrix; species Lepidothrix coronata. Next base: position 22,613 of record NW_016690268.1, on the reverse strand, counting down.
GAGGGGGACATTAATTCAGCTTTGCATTCAGAAGTCATTTTCTGTCAAGAAAGTATTGATACACATTTACTAGTTGACTGTCATCCAAACATGAACATATCATATATATCGCTGACCATGAAAATAACTCCTTTTTAATTTTGTGATTAGCATCACTGAAGTCAACAGAGGTTCTCATGAAGCTGGAAACAAACCTCAGATCTAAGGAGATACATCTTATTACATACAAGCTTTGTAACGCCATTTGGTACGTGCTTCAAGAAAAAAGTTTTGTTGTTGATACAAATGCTAGATATACTCAAATTACTATTAAGACATTACTTTCCCGCGAATTTAATTCCATTACAGCGACAGGCAGATATCCGGCAGAGAAAACGTGCGGCCCCACCGCTTGCAGTGGTGTAATTCTCATTTCACACCAGAGCAACTCCACCCGTCCCAGACGCCGTTCGGTGGCTCTCCCCTGCCTTCAGGGTTCGCGCTGGCACCGCTGTACCCGTGCCTGCCCACGGGCGGCTGGAAGCAGGGTGAGCCCCAGCTGAAGTTCGCTCTCCTGCGCGATACGGCATGGAAGTGGGTGAGCACCAGGGGGTTTTAGGCAGGTGTCAGGGTGCTCCAGTGCCCGCAGCCCGAGAAGAGCGTCTTCCCTCTTGAGTAAGGGGCCAGGCATCCCCCGCAGCCACCCCCGATGTCGCTACGGAACCCGTTCCCCCCGGCCGCGGGTGACCCGAGGCGCCCGCGGGGCCGCGGCCCCCCCGCGGGCATCACCCTCTCACCGCCGCCGGCGGCACCAAATTCAAACCCGTCGTCCCCGCACCCCGGCGGGGCAGCCCCGGCCCCCACTGCTCTCAGTGCCTCCTGCCCCGCCAGCTCTCCCTTACCTGCCCGCGGGGACTCCGGGACACCGCCCAGGGGGCCGAGCCGCCGCAGCTGGAAAACTTTCTGGACCGCATCGCAGCTCGGCGGCGGCTCCGCACCCGCCGAGGCGGCGGCCAGGAGCAGAACGCCGAGGCTCAGGACGCCAAGGCTGAGACTGTTCCCCCCCATGGCCCGCCGGCAGCCGCCGCAGAGACCGCGGCCGAGGCGCCCCCAAGTCGCCGATCGGGGGGAGGCTGCGCCCCGCCCGCCGGCCCCGCCGGGACCCGCCCCCGGCCCGGCCCCTCCCACCGCCCCCCCGCACCTCGGGGGGGCTCCGCCGCGGGGACAGCGCGGGGGGGTCCCAGCGCCGGTGCCGCGCTGCCTTCGCGTCGCCCCATCGGGGCTTGGAGGTGGGCACGGCCCGTTTGGGGAGGGGAGGAGACCCTCACCTATACCCGGGGTGCCGAGGGTGCGGGCTCCGGAGGAGGAATCCACAGGGAAAAGAAGTGATGTCATGGTATCTGAGCAGTAACTCCCAAAAAGCACGCAAAAAAGACAGACTTAATTTGTAGAGCTTTGGCGAACTACTCGCAACAGGCTTAACACTGCCAGTAAAGTACGCCGCTCAGATTGGCTTCAAATGCCAGACTTTTGCTTTTCTGACAGAAGTCTCCAAGAATTCAGCGCTCTTCATGGTATCTTCAAAAGTTTCAGTTTCATCAGGCAAAAGTGACTAAGGACGAGTTTACAAAATCCTCTCATGTCTACAAGACAAAGTGCGATGGTATCTGCTAGAGCAGCCAAGGAAGATGGGAATCAAGTTATCTTTAAAATAGCATCAAGAATCCCCTCCACGCACAAATGTCACACCTTACCCATTGGAGCCAGAAATTCTTCTTAGTGTGTTTTGAAGCTGCTGGTGGTCATTCAGCACTGTAAAGCATTAGGCTTTCAATTTAAAATAAATCTTTGATCTGTGTCAGCAATTTCAACGCAGGACTGCAAAACCAGTTCTAAGTGTGATTTATTCTATGCATTCATTTGAATACGGTTAACAAATTGACACATAAGTTAATAAAACTTGTACTAGAGATCAACCATTTCACTGCTGAGCAAAGCAATAAAAGAATGGCATTAACATTATCCAGTCTACTGAGTGACAGTTCATAAGAAGGGGAGAGGACTAATATTTCTCTTTTCTGAATCATCTGTACTCCAGGACTTGGCAACTTCCTTCTGTCAGCCAGCTCCAACACATATTACATGAACTGTCCTTTAACACAATTTGTTCTATTGCTCTTATACCTTGATGTTTGAAGAGCGAACACGGCTGACAGGTTACAACCTTCTGATAAAGCAAATTACAGCAAAAGACATTTTAGGCCCCCCATGAGGAAAAAGGGGGGGAAAAGAAAACAGTGAGTCCTCCTGGAAAGAAAAAGATTTGGGTTAGATTAAAAAAAAAAAAAAAAGAATAAAAATGCAATACCTGGAGTGGAAGCTGGTAGTAGGAAGTGAACCCCTTGTCAGTCACTAAAACACTTTCCCTCAACAAAACACTTCTTTAAAATATTGAAAAATACACCAGGGAAAACAACCTGAATATGGGAGCCAGAGAACACGGGATCTTATTCAGCAACTTGAAGATGGCAGAGTAAATTGTGGGAATGATGAAATGCCATTCTCAACATCTAGTACAAGATAAACACGTGAAAATAAAGTATTAGGAGACATGAAAAAATTCCTGCAGGTTAATAAATTTTAAGATAAGTATTCCTACTTATTAATAAAAAAAATAAAGTTTCTCCTTTACCTCACAACTACACTGAAGTTTGCCTACAGCAGTAGACGATGTTGGGCAATCTCTAGAATCCCATGGCTTCAATTGGAACTAGTACTTCCTTGCATCTTCTGCTGGTATGAATTCAGAAAAACCTCTACCTTCCAGCTCTACAGGCTAATGGAAAAGGGAGGGGTTTTTGGTAAGAAATTGAATATACGTTTTAACTAGCTCTTTCCAGACAAGGAAGATTCTAGTTTAGTCCATAAGGTGAAGTGGGCTTTTGTTTGTTGGGGAATTTGGGGGTTGAGTTTTCAATTTTTTTTCTTTTTTTAATAAATTTAGCATAGCAAGTGTGAAGGAAACAATTAATTCTCATTTAATTTTCTTGCAGGTTTTAGGCTTCAAAGTTTCCTTGGTTTTAGTGTTAAAAAGGTATATTTTAACTAACAAGTTTAATGATCCAATATTGTGGAATATATTTTTGCATGTTTTTAATCATATGCAGAAGAAAGGGACTTATTTTAACATGATTGTGTATCTGTATATATATAAAGTTTATGAGAGATCATTAACATTGACTACAGACTTATAACTTCTTGACCAAAGCTTTAACACATGCTCTTCGTGGCTCCTCATGGATATCTAGCTCGCAGCTCAAGGAGACTAAAGGATACCCCTAACACAAATTCTCCCTTTGCCTCTTTTCCTTAATCATGAACAATACCACTGTATTACCTGAAATGCTGGCACAATGCCAGAGAAGGTTATACCTTCAATTTATCGCTCTAAATCACATCAAGCTAAAACGAACCTTTATTTTTGGTACACGGCACTAAGTTTCCTGCTCATCTCCTTTGGACTGTCATCTTGTAGCTACTGAAAAGGCTTTATATGCCTGTGCCATCTTCCCTGTTTGCATCCCTTCACAGAGCTACTACAGAAATAACCCTTTCCAACCTGTCACTTTGACCACATGCACTTTTGTCACATTCTTTGTTGTGTCAAACACAAGTCACTTGGCTTTAATTGCATATCCTTTTACTGTTCCCGTGTCAGGATGCAAAGGGTAGTTCCAGCTTCCAGAGGACCTGTCTCCACCTCCAACTTCTGAAACGATGAAATGCTTTCATGCTATATCCTATTGTGTCTCATGTATCTGAAAGTAGTTCAAACGTTCATGAAGCTGCCTCGTTTTTCCAAGTCACCCTTCAAATCTTTCTTTACTGCAAATCTTTTTACTATTATTTTGATATATATCACAGCAGTTAAGGAAGCTTTTTATTAAGAACACACTGTTGTGTTGACTAGTATGTTCACACCATGTCCCAGTGGCAAATTCTACCTATCTACTTCTGGTCTAATACATGTTCTCTGTAAGTTCTTAGTTCCAATACTATCCTTTTGCTTCTCATACAGCTTTGAACAGAGTGGGGATCCTAGCACTCAAATTGAGTTTCTTGAAATTATAGTAACAGCATGGGGGGGGAGGGCAGGGGGAAACAAGAACAAAACAGTTCTCTTATTTTAGGTTGAGATAATTAAGCTAGTCAGCTAAGACTAAAAGCTACACAGCATTTGTGTTCACAACAGTCCCATGCTCTTACCAATGACCCTATAAACTTAGTGAGACCAGTAAAACTTCACACACAACTCTAAGTTTAATTCATCTAATAGTCTATTAAATGTAGAGCTGAAATAGAGTTGATACTAGTCTTGCAAAAGTTTGACCTGATTTGGAGATAAATTCTCAAAAAATGTTGGTTAGGTTTTTTTAGTTCTTTTAAAAGAAGGAAAAAATTATGAATTTTAACTGAAAATCTTTTTGAAATCTTAATGAGAAAACAGTATTTTGTTTCATGCTTGCAGTGACAAGAGTTGCCAGCTGAGACCTCAGGGAGGAACAGATGAGAGAGAGAACACTGAGGATATAGATGCAGACCACAGAGAAGTATTTTACAACCATAGAATAGTTTCAGTTGTTAGGAAGGGACCTTTAAGGTCATCTAGTTCATCTCTCCTACAATGAGCAGGGACATCTTCAACAATCACAGACAATCAGCACTGCCTCCTCCCACCCCCAAGCGCGTAACAAATGCTATTCTACTATTAACTTATATTGCAATCCAAACTTCAGTTGACGCCTCCCCCGTGCATTACGGCCCCAGCATCCCTCCCGTCCCAGCTCGCGGCCTCTCCGTAACTCCCCGTATGTTCTCCCTCTTCCCGGTGGAATCATCCAGCCGCCGTGTCCCAGGGAAAGGTCCCTGGCAGGCAGGCAGGCCGGCCCGAGGAAGCGCTGCTCCCGTGCCGCTGCCCGCTGACGCTGCTCCCAGGGGGTCCGGCAGGGCCGCTGCGCGGGCAAACAGGGGGCTACCGATCGCCACCGGCTCCAAGAGTGCACCCTCGGCTTGGGACCACAGCGGGGGAAGGCCACCCCCATGGGGGAAAGGGTCCTCCCCTCGGCCCCCGCACCACCCCCCCACCCCCCGAGCACTAAAGTGAAAGAAAAAGGGGTGTAAAAGCACAGCCCTGGGATCCTGCCTGCGCAGACAGAGCTTCAGTTCTTCACAGTAATTCTAAGTTCAAGAATCCGTTCCAGAGTACTGTACCCAGAAGTTAATTGCACATCTATTTTCATAAAGTTTTTATTTATTTAATAATTTGTACCTCAAACATAGCTCAGCAGTCAGCCACGTACTTTGAAAAATATTTCTCCTTACTGCTAGGTACACTGTTTCCATGGAGACTTCCTTAGATATTCTAGGGTGAACACTCACTCTCTTGTTTTCTTTTCATTTTAAAAATCAGGGCAGACCTATGCACTCCTAAAAGTCAGTAAAGGTTTAAGTTTCCATTAATAACAACTTCTAGGCATCTATTTTTAGATCACTAGGAGCTACATGCTACCAGTGTTGAGCAGGTGACCTACCTCACCATTAGGTCCCATCTGAGTTGACAAACTAAGTAAAAGAATTCCAACCAAATCTCAGGTTCAGACCAAAACACAGTAAATCAGTCACATCTTATGTAAATGACTATCAAAGAAAATTAATGCAGACACATTCCTTTTCTTCAATACCATTCATGCATTCAAGATGCAAGTGACTGGCTGTCTCTGTCTGCTTGACACAGATCCAAAGTCTCCCCACCTTTCCCAGGTGAACATATGAGATATTAATGTATTTTTAAAGTGACAAGGCTATGCAGTGAAGTCCCTGATGTTATCTTAACATGCACTGTAGTAGTTGTAGCAGCTGGTCTGGGGAAGACTTGAACATGAGCATACCAAACTGGAGTACAGGAAGGAGGGAGCACTGGGCTCCAATCTCTTTCTACATGACCAAGTATTTAATCTAAAAGTGCTAGCACTGATCTCTTTTTGCCTTATAAATACAGAAAATACAGCCACAACTTTCTATTCAAAGGCTGTTGAACTTCTTCCCGAACTATACACTACTCTAAAGCAGGACACAATTTCCATCAGCACACAAAAAAAATTGATGAACTTGATAATGAAATTCACAATACAATGTCAATTTCCAATCTTATATTTAATTTTTTAAAAATAAAAATCATGGTGTATAAAGATGTTAATGTCCATATGCCCATAAGAACTTGTTAATGGGTATTTCTCTGGTATTATAGGTATGAGATATCCAAAATTACTCCGTTACAGGAAAAAGCTTCAAGTGGAAATTGGGATTACTGTGGGTACCAAAGCCAATCACCACTCAACAAGGTTTCATGACTACTGCTATCCTTGAACTACTTGTGAAGCAGTACTTCATGTTTATTTCTCATTTTGTATTAAACAGAAAAATGAAATTATTATCTGGAAACAGTTAGGCCCAAGTCCTCAGTAAAGAAAAAAAAAAGTATGCTTAAGGAGATACTTAGATACCACAAATTTTCATCCTGTGTCTTATTGCCACTGAAAAGACCTATGTTTTTTCTTATATAGACACAAAATCTTTCACGAACTGGAACCAAACTGCTCCCCATTAATGAGGTGATTAGTCTTAGCTCGAGGCATATCCTGGATGAGGATCTCAGAGTTGTGTGTTCCTCCTGTCTTGCCAACAGCATTAACATATGTTTCATGGAAACTACATATTACATGTAAGCGACTTAAAAGTCCATTGTAGGAAAAAGAATTAGATATTGTAGCATGTAAATACTTTGAGATGTTAGTTTGCTGTTGTCCGCTGACTGTTCCAGAGTGCTGTCTGGACAACACAAGCATGTAAATTTAATCTTAGTACTAGCTGGTTTCAATAAAATTTATCAGCAATACGTTAAAATAATAGAAATAATATTAAAAGCTAGGAAAAAGTGATTGCAGAACATATTTGGAAAGTATTTTCTAGGCTTAGAAGAATAGCTAAGGGGGTTCTCCAGTAAATACTGTATCTCTAACTATATTGCAGCTTTGTCTTCAAGTGCAACTCTTAGATGACTTTAATATAAAAAATTAGTTCAAAAATCTGAACTTAAAAAGAAAAAAAGAGAGGGTAAGTACTGAACTGATACATTTTTTTGGGTTCACTTTGCTAGAATATGCTGTTTGATAAAGCATTGCTAAGATAGTATGATGCTATACAGCAATCAAAAGTGACACAAATTCTGATCAGCAAGGCTACTTTTGTTCTTTTGTCTCCTCCAGGAGACAAAAGGAAACAAAAATGAAGGGTCTTGATAAAGAATTATGTTTGCACATTAGAAAGGCTTCTCATGTCCTTCCCCCCTTTTTTTCAGGCCCAAACAGAACTTCATCAGCCCTTAACATTTATAGAAACAAAATGCTACACAGAGACTGCACTTGCATGAAACTTTGAGTCACTCTATGCGTTCAGTGGCTGTGTCTTCTCTAGCTGCTCTCTCCCTCACTAATTTGGAGGGCTAAGCTGTACCTACAGGGGTGCATTTTTTACAACCTTGTTCATCCTATTAAAGTCTTGTGTTAATTAAGCATTCCTGCAATGACTGAAAAGACAGCTAAGCAGTATCTTCTCTTCCATTAAGACGTTATCATCTTGCTCTATCAAACTCTGCCCACTAAATCCCTTATTTCCACACCTAAACAAAAACATTTCCCCCTTTACATAAGCACTTGTGCAAGTCTCAGTTTAAAGACTGTCTACATGGTATTTGCTCATCTCTGCCTCTTCTCCAGAAATGACTATTCTCTCCCTCCTTTTTCTTGGTCAGGATGGCTGTCATCTCTCCTACCTGTATAATTCTGCAATATGGACCAGGGATGCTGTCAGCTATACTGGTTTTGAGACTATTGCTACTGATTCTGAACTGGCACTTGAAAAAGGAGCCCCCTATAACTTATCTTAAGCTACACAGCAATAGTGGAGTTTATGATTATTTAGAATTACGAGGGGGTATTTACACATTGGCTTAAAATGCAAGTTGGAAGTGTTTGGCTATTTACTAAGTTCCTGATTCTGATTTTCCTTTTACATTTCTAACTAGTTCAGTACAGCTAGAACTGAATTAACTCATTTCAGCATTATGTACTGTGATAGCTGCAAAGCGTTGGAGCCACCAACTGTTCAAACACGGCAACAGCTACCTAACTTCTATTCCAGAGTAGTGGATACAAAACACATCACACAAAGTTCTGTGACCACTGAGAACTCAGTGACCACTGAGTTTTCTGCATTGCTAAAGACACAAGATCATATTTATCCTATTAAAATTCTGAAAACTTTGTATTTGATAAAAAGGATACCTATCTCAATTGGTTATATTTCTACCTCTAAAAATATGACATTAATTTAACACCCTAAAAGCTCTTCCTTACAATTAGACACTCAAATGAAAGACAATTACAGATAACTATGGAGCAGATGCAGTTTCTTGTGCAACAGTTCATAAAAACAAGTTGACACAAGCCCTTCATAAAGAATTTTATAAAATCTGTCACTGCAAACAATTATGTCTAGAGTTTTAATATACTTAATGGAAGTTAATTAATAAATTAATCATCAAAATGAAAACACACTTCAAAGCATACTGTTAAAAATCCTACATGTTCTTCTCGAAGTATACCTAGACACAATAGCCAATACTCTAGATTTTTAAAGTTTATCTTGAACTTTTGTCTTCAAATCCAGAAGACAAATGTATTAATTAATCCAAATGTATTAATTCCCCCTATTTCATTTCCTCACAGTGCCTACTTTAACCATAAATTTCTGTCATTGAGCTCTACTAATGAGTTAAGGCAACCAAATGTCTCAGCTATCCCAAGCTGACTTTTTGTGGAGTGAACACACCATTAGCAAGTTTGCTGAAGATACCAAACTGGGAGGTGCTGTTGACTCTCTAAGGGAACGAGAGTCCTTGCAGACAGTTCTAAATTGATTGGAGCATTGGATAACCATAAGTGAGATAAAATTTTAACACGTATGAATACCAAATTCTGCATCCAGTACTGGGAGAGGAGTGGCTGCAGAGGAGCCCTGAAGAAAGGGATTTGGGGGTGCTGGTTGACAGCAGGATCAATGTGAGTCAGATGTATACCCTGGCAGTCTGGACAGCCAACCACATCCTGGGATGCAAACACAGCATCACCAGCCAGTCAAGAGGTGGTTATTCTGCTGTATTCAGCATTGGTGCAGCCTCACCTCGAGTACTGTGGCGGTTCTGGGCCCCACAGTTTAATAATGTTGAGGTCCTTGTATGTGTCCAGAGGAAGGCAACTAAGCTGATGGAAGGGATGGAAGGCATGTCCTATGAGGAGTGGCTGAGGATTTTAAGGTTGTATAGTTTGGAAACAAGGAGGCCAAGGAGCAACCTCACTGTTCTCTTCAGCTTCCTGAGGAGGGGAAGTGAAGAGGGAGGTGCCGATCACTTCTCAGATCAGCAATAGGATGTGTGGGAATGGTTCAGAGCTGCACAGTAGAAGGTTCAGACTGGACAATAGGAAGCATTTCTTCGCTGAGAAGGTGGTCAAACTCTGGAAGAGGCTTCCTAAAGAAGTGGTCGATTCTCCGAGCCTGTCAGTGTTTAAGAGGCATTTGGACAATACACTGAAGAACATGCTTTGAAGTCACCGGGCAGTTGTACTAGATGACTGTTGCAGGGTCCCTTCCAGCTGAACTATTCTATTTTCACCTGAATTCAATCAGCACAAGTGGAGGAACACCTGGACAATGAGCATTTCTAAGTTTATTGAGAATTTTAACCAGGAGGCAATGGTATATAATGCTAATTTCAGTTTGCAAAGCATCATGGAACAAGCTGAGTTTATATCACAGCACTGCAGTTTTGAGGTAGCAGATGTAACTGAACAAGCAAGCTACTAGAGAAGTCAACTATACGTTTCAACTACAAGAAACCCAGAACAGTTTTACTTCATCTTAACACAATGTTACACTTAGTACTATGAAATAATAAGTCAAGCATCTAAAAAATTATATATACTGAGGCAGACTTCACAGTAAAAAGAGAGATCAACTATGAGAAGTTTCATGACACAAACAATTCTTCAGATATATAAACCATCCTAGCTCTGTTAATATTGCATCACCACCTAATTCCTTGATGGACAAAGAAGATTCCTACATAAGCATATAAGAAGAGCTGTGGCAAAATACAAGTCTGTTCTCTCAGTATCCCAACTGTAATAGCAGACCCCTAGGGAAAAATATAACATTTTCCCTTCATGTCCTTCCAACCATCTGTACGTTCAGAACTACTTGAATAACTGCTTACACTTTCTTTAAACGTCCCTTAAGGGATTCCACCCTACTGCCCCGCCAGTTTTGTCCAACTGCACCCCCCACCACTCCCAACACATTTGGGCATCTTCCCATGTTTGCAATCTAAGACAGAAAAGCTCACCCTGCCAATATTTCAGAATTTCAGAAAGAGAAGAAAACCTTATGTACTTCCAGGTCCAGCACCTGCACTGTCCACAGTTTCTTGAATGCCTTAAAAAAAACAACAACAAAAAGACGTGAAAAACTTTCTTCCCTCCCAAACAGGTTTTCCTGGAAGAACTTAGGCATTTCATGTGTATTCCCTCATTCTCACTGGTGGTGTCTACAAAACTAAGTCTTGTCAAACTACAGTGATTCCTTCTCTATTTCCTGATCATCTGTAGCAAATACTAGGCAGGAAGTCATTTTACTAAGCAGCCTGTTCCTTGCCTACATTGTGTGGACGTAAATACGTACCAGCTTTTGTATACTAGTAGCATTCCAACACGCATATATTTATGCACACAATAACTGCATGTACCTATTCAGAGACACAAATATATATTGTAAGAGAGAAAAAGTATAGCGTAAGGAAACAAGAGTAGATGTCAAGCATGAACAATTTCTGAAGCTTGAAGAAAGTAAAAAAGCTCCTGGTTTGTTTATAACACATTTGTCAGCCCCCTCAAGGAAAAAGATGAAATGTCATTTGGAATCATAGTTACTTTTTTTGACCTTGTATGCTTAGGGCAAGGCTAGCCCTGAAAAAAAAAGTCAAGGGAAATCAGAGAAATTGCAAATATCTGTAGTTTTACTAAAGGCTTCCCCAAAATGATTCTTGGAATCCACAGCAGCTATTAAAATTCTGACTAACATACAGCAAATTCAAATTAACATTGTAATATTCCTAAACTATGCTATAAAAGGTTTTTAATTATCTATGTATGAACAGTGGACTAGAAAACTTTTAAACATAAAGTTGAGGAAGACTGATAGAAATGCTGCACTTTCAGACTTGTTGGCAGATCTAGGGAGAGAAGCTTGAGAACTCTTAGCAAAAGACATACATAAGCCTGATACTAGAACAGACCAATCAGGTCAATCAGGATTATAAATGTCTATACTCTTACCATTCATGAAACTCTTGGAATAAGGAACATGCAAACTTCCCACCAATAAATCTGGTGCACACCAGAGATCCAGACACCAGGGAAGTTCTGATTTTGCTGGGGCCATAAAAAGCCAATAGGATGTTACCAGTGAGTAAAACAGAGATAAATCTCTATTTAGCAAACAGAAGAGTGAAGCAGCTAGCTGTGGCTCTGCAAGGTGTACAAATCATACAGGATATTCAACTACTGATTAATGCACCAGTTCTACAAGTTACAGCTACCACATGAAAGAACACCACTTATCCTGCCTTTCCAGTCAAACACAAGGTGGTGTTGCTGCCCTATGGAAGCAGCACTCTGGTATCTTGAGCACACTGAACGCTAGCCTCAAGTCCTGGCACTATGTATTTATCAAGTGCCATTAAGGAAATGTCCCAGTCTGACCATTCACAAGACTCTCTGGCAGTCACGCTCCCAAGACCAGAGACTTTCACTGGGACCGAAGCCCCTTCACAGGGGGCAGATCCAGTGAGCCAACGGGTGCCCCACTCGACTCCCTACACACCCAGAAGAGTCAGACCAGATTTCCTACAGAGAAGTCTCAGATGTCACATTTCATAAAGCCATTTATTCACGGCTCAGTAACACAGAAACAGTCTGAGCTGGTGCATCCAAAGAGGGACCCCCAACCAAGGACCCTGTGGGCTTTTATACCCTCACAGTCCACCCATGCCCCAGTCCTGCTCTTTCTCCTGAGTCCACGCCTCCTGCCCCCCACTCTTGTGTCCATCCACCTCACTGGGGTCACTGGTCTTCACCTCTTTTGTCATCCACAAGGTCAGTAATTCCCAGCTCCTGCTGTGTCTCTGTGTCCATTCACCTGCCTGGCACCACGCATCTTCACACCCTTTGTTATCCCAAAGGTTTGCAGTTCATGGCCTCTTGTTTCGGGCTTCCACCCAGACCTCAACCTGTATTTCAATCTGCAGCTTGTGAGACGGGCTACCTGGACCAGATGTATTCCTCAACAGCGTTGCCTTTATTTCTCCGAATAGCACTGAACTTGGATGTCACACCAAAAGCAAACACCCATAAACAAGAAATTTAAGGCAATCTGGCTAAGCAGACTTTGAAAAGTCACGCTTTCAAGCAAGGAGCTGGTTTTACCACACCACCAAGGACAACTTAATCCTAAAGAATGCTTCTGCACAACACCTTGACCCAACCTGGAATCATGGCCTGCGAATACCATCTGGAGCAAATGGTAACAAAAGCTGTTACAACAGTGGTTGTTAGGGTGATTGATCTGGAGTTTTCTGTTTTGGCCACTAAGGAAAACTTAACAGATTTCTCACTGTTGCTCATTGCCTGAGGCCAAAATCAATCAATCCCACACACCACAAACCTGAAATGGGGCATAGAACAGGTATTGTAATTACCAGTGTGATGTCACCTACTTTTATATCTTTTTATCTTCCCATCATATTAAGGTGATTTGCTATAACCAAACAAAATCTAATCTTTACCAAGCAGGGACTTTTATTATCCTCCCTGCTTCCTCTTATTCCCTCCACTGCTCCCCCCTCCCCCATCCCCTATCACCAGTGCCTCTGCATGGAGTCTGTCTAGCTCTAGAGACTACTCAAGTAGCCTTAACACTCGCTTGGTAGCTCCCCTTCACCATCTAGCTCTCAGATATTTCCTTCTCTCCCCATTTCTCAGCAGATAGAAGAAACAGATGCATATTTTTATGCAATTTTGATCTAGGTTCCATTCCACTGTGCTTTATGAGAACTCTAGAAAATATATAAACTTTTTGTCCATTGTTTTTTAGATTCTTTGGCCAAGATTCCTTTGCAATTAACTTTTTTAAAGGACAGGGAAGGGGCAGACTTTCCAAGTGCCTTCAGGCTATAGAGGGAAGACTCAATTTATTACTAGCAGAACTCTGAAATACATAGTTCATATGTTTTATGAATATAGCACATCCCTGAAATTTTTCTTGAATGCTGGACAGTTCTTTTGTTTCTGCAATGTGTGTAAAACATGGTTCCATTCTTCTTTGCTCACCATGTTTCTCATAAAAGAAACATAAGATGGAATGTAACCTATTTTAAATGTCGTAGAAATCTGCAGATTTTTAGAAGTAGGTGATTCCTAACATACTATAGCTTACCTATCACCAAAAGGGAATAGGCCTACCAATCAATACATTTTAGACCAAACTCTTCATTTAGTACTAGAGAAGCACTTACCAAATGGAACTACACAGATGCACAAACGGAGCAAATAATTTTCAAGCTTAACTCCACACAGTTGCAGATACCTGGATATGGTTCCCAGCTGTCAACACTGAATACCTCAGTACATACGATGCTGTCGATGCTCTCACAAACTATTTCCCCAGGTTACCACTCACATGTCAGAGCATGAAGTACGTCTGTGGAGTCTAGTGATGCCGCTTAAGTTTGGGTGGGAACGAGCAGATAAAGGGTAAAGCTCAGATTCCAGGTTGTGTTGAGACATGCTATTTTGACAGTTGCTTAATGAAAGTAACCCAGAAATACATCCAATCAGCACAAGGTTACTGGCAACATACTAGGGTATGTTGCCAGGAAACGACTTTGTGATTTGGGGAGATAGTAGTGTTAATACAAGAGTACCATCATCTTCAGTTGGAATCCAGGACAGTCTTTGAACACACCATCACAAAATACAGCAGGAAGGATTCTCTGAGGCTTTGATTCCTTTTTTAACCACTCTCCATTCTCACAGTGAAAATTTATTAAGACAAATCTTTATTTTTATCAAAAGGATAAAACATTTTGAAAACCACTAATCTGAAGTAGCGACCTATGAAGATTCCATTCTCTGTATCCAAGACATTTGTGTCAAAACAAAGGGGAACTCTCCACTTACCCTCTTAATGGAGTAGTTCAAACCTCTAACACTCCTGCATTTTCTCTTATAAATGCAAAAAAAACCCCAAAACCCTCCCACCAAAACCACTAAGCCTCCCTATGTAAAATATGTCACCAGAGAGAATGGGATACCTTAGCCAAGTCAAAATATTCTTGGGTACATTCAACAGCCATGTTAGAATACAAAAAGTATAAACTGCGAATAGTCTACTGGTCCAGCAGACAAAGCTCCACAGGCATTTTTTCACCTTACTTCTCTGGTAAAAAAATCACCCCTTTCCAAAAAAAAAAAAAAAAAAAAAAAAAAAAAAAAAAACCCCAAAAAAAAAAAAAAAAAAAAAAAAAAAAAAACCCAAAAAAAAAAAAAAAAAAAAAAAAAAAAAAAAGCAAGCAAGCCCAACAAAACAAACAAACAAAAAAAAACACAAACCCAGAAACACTAAATAAAAAGCACAAAAAATAAATCATGAAACTAAGTTGGCAACAAATACAACTACTGCAGTTTTATGAGCCCAAGAGTGGCAAAACACTATCACTCCAAGCAGTTTACTTTATTTTCTAGGCTTTCTTGGAGAAAGCACAGTTCTAGCCTCCCCAGCATACAAGGTTCTCTTCCAGGAAAGATTTTGCTACCCTTTCCTCTCCTACTCTACTCTTTAGTTTTAACCTCCATCCACCTTAACCTCCTGTTGAGAAACACAATAGTCACATAAAAATATGGTATAAGTAAATGTGGTTTTCCCCTCCAAATTCCAAGTGCAGTATATATTTAAATTCATGTATAACTACATCTTTCTACTGACTGAGTGTTCCATTATTGGTTCAATTTAATAAACAAACTTTAAAAAGGGACAAAAATAACTTTGAATAGTAGATACCAACAAGTGAACATCTGTTGTCAAAGTGATTATTACAATCCTTAGATGCAAGTTGCTAGGAAATAAAGAATCTTCCTAATTCAGAATACAGCTTCAAACAGAAGCTGACTCAGACCTGGTCAGACAAAGAACATGCTCACTTTTGTTTGCACTGATCTCTGTGGATAACCCGTATTACTACAGATTGCTAGTGCAGTCTCTCTGAGCAAAACCTGCTTTCACTACCCTGCTAAAGCAACCTCTCAAATGCTACCTGCTAGGATGTATTAATAACTCAACCATTTGGATTTTAACCTGGGATCAGTGAGTTTCTGCAAATGGAGACTCGTGAATCGGGAGAACAGAAAAGAACTACTTCTCTGAATGGCCCTGGGCACCCAGCTATTAAAGCACAGAGACTGGGAAAGAATGAAGAGTCAATTTTTTTTTTTAGCACCTCTAGTCTGTTTTCCCCAAGGTCTTAAGTGTGCCAAGCTTATAGGCTGACTGTTGAAAATACTCCAAGAACCTCTCGTATGTTTCTTAAGCGTAATCCACTATAAAATACTCTACGTTCATTCTTGCAATTATGTCTGTAAAAGTATTTGGGATTTCCAACACCTAACCAGTTCTTACAGCATACTCACCTGCACAAAAATCCAGTCCAACACTTTTAGAAACACCAGGTATCTGTTAGTCCAAAATCAGGGCTCTACCAGAAGATGCTGACAAATACAAGGAGCACAAAATTTGGTCATGTACAGAACATTAAAAACCACCTGTAGGACATTCAAACTGGAACTAAACTATGAACTGAGCAGTTCAGAGAGCACAACTTGCTTATGAAAGTTAACCACCCTGTGTAGTGCAACAAGGACTCGCAGAATTTCCATGTGATGGCTGAAAGGGAGCACTTCTTAACACTAAATAATAACAAAGACTATTTCCTCCACAATCCTTGAGAATATAAGCATAATGCAATTTCAAAGAGATTCATGACTTGAAGTGCACCAGTTGTTTTGATACACACATATAAATGCTCATTACTTGCTGTTATGCTTCATCTGATAATACTGATGCACAAAACTACAGCCCAGAACTGCAGTATCTCACTGGAACTATTTAACAAAATACAACCACAAAGCTTAACCCCACATATAGTCAAAAAAATCTAGGAATCACTGTTCCATCAGCATGTTTTTCAAAAGCTTTTGCTAGACAGGATTTTACCTAAATTAAAACCCCATTAGCAGAGATTATTACACTGACACTCTTTTCTGCAGTCAAGAAAGTTATCCCTACACTGTTCTTGTTTCATCACAAAACCTTTCATTTCAACGTTTTTACCAATCAGAAAAAAACTGATCAGCCACCTAGTAGTACCAATTTCCAAAAAGTCTGATTGTAGAAAAAATAAGCTTCAAGACATAGCATTTTTTTGGTCCTTCAAAAACTACTAAGAAAGTTAAAGTAATAAATAAAAACTTGAACTCAGGGTTCTTACAGGGTTTAACACATAAATATCTTGTATTTCCAAGTATTACAGCAATATTCATAAGCTACAGAGTTGTTTCACAGATAAAACATGGACCTCTGCCAAATTATCATGGGGTGAGAAGATAAAATTATACACACATATCAAAACGACTGACTAGTCACTCAGTACTTCCTAAGTGCTCGTATTTTACATCTGTGGAGAGGACAGTTAAAGAATTAGAGAAGTGACTAGAAAAGTGCCAGTCCTCTACAACAGTAGAAGCAGATTTCTCTCTGCACCAAGTACACTAAGCAGGAACTAATTAATTTTTTCTATAGCAGGGAAAAGGATTGCCATAAATGCACTTATAAGATGTGGGTATCTGGAATCTTTTAAATATTCTATAACATGTCACCCAAAGGATTTCTTATTGTTGTACGTCTTATCCATTGTTAAATTCCAGACCATTTCTATCCCAACTGCTGACATGCCCCACAGCAGGACAGTTGCTCCAAAATTCTTGTCAGTCACAGCAGCATACAAGGCATACAAAACAGATTAAGTAACCAAAGTTATACTAGTCTCCTGCCTTAACTGAGCTTTCTACTCTTTCTTTTCCCATCTTTTTCATCTTCCCTACCTTTAATCACAACCTTGATCACCTTCCACCTCCCACGGAATATCACAGTTTCTAAGAGGAAACAGGCCCACATATCTGTACTACAACTGGGACATGACCAGCCACCACTTACCTCCAGGTCAGATTCCTGAAAACCCTTTTCTTTTAACTCAAATCACTAGATCAGACACATTTTGCAGTGACCACAATATAGATAATTTGTACAGCACTCAAGCACTCATCACAGACTTTTCCAAACGTTGCTCCGTTAACTCAAGACTACATATTGATAGCTTGCAATTATCAGCTAGCCCAGCAAACAATAACGAAAATCTCAGCTGAGTTCACCAAACTTGCGTAAACGTCCCGTTCCATGCAAAGCATTTTGGCCACATTATTTTTTTCCTTAAATTAACTGAGGAGATCCCTTCTGTCAGCTGAAGCGGATGCCTAAACCTGGTATAATCTGTGATGCTTCAAGGAATCAGTCCTTTAAGTGCTAATCTCCTTGGGTCACAAAATGACACCCAAATCACAACTATTTGCATTTACAGCTTTGTCTGTAGTTCGCTACCCATGTAAAGAACCTGATCCATTACCAGAGAGCCTGAAAAGTTTTTAACCAAGCATTCTGTATTTGGACACTTCAGACTAGAATTACTCGTGTATCATGTCAGCCTACTGAGTTAAATGCAATGAACAAACTCTAACACCCCCACGCCCCAATAAACAAAACCACCCTAAAACCGAACACATAAAGCCCAAAATGAGACTAAATTAGCAGGATTGCTCATCCGTTAAATGGGCAACTAGGTAAAACTAAGTTTTATTTAACACTAAGAATGAAACACTATAATAACTTCAGTAGTTTTGACTTCCTTATAGAGGTGGAAAAATCCAAACTCAGAAAAGATCCATTTAACAACTCGCAGTCTTTACTCACAGGGCCCCTAGTCAGTTTTCCTCCAGCCAGGAATCCCACTGGCTGTAGCAATTAACAGCCTTGTATCACTGTAAAGACTAATACATGCAGCACTGTTTGTTTGCCCTGTTAAAAATGGCCTTCCAAATTTCAGAACCTGTAGAATGCAACAATGGCAGGCTGGAAACTCATGCCTAGCCTCACTGATTCCAGACTGACAATTCTCATGTACCAAATTAACAGCTTCTTCTCCTGCTGACCATTATCAATGAAGACAGATGTTGTACTGATATAAAAGTGTAGCAGATAACCCATCAGAAAGAATACGATATAGTAAAAGTAGAGAATTCTTTTAACAACACATTTATTTTCTCCCCAGTGTCTTCTCCTTTAGACATCATTCAAAAAGGTGACACAAAAGAGAATTACCAGAAATTTACTCTTCAGAGCAGAATCACAACATGATGCAGTCCATTACTTAAGGTTCACTTGCTTAATCTCCTGTACCCATGACATTTCTGTGGTTTATATACTGAATGCTATTTGCCTATTCATCCAATGCTACTAGAACCAGACACAGAAAAGGTTCCAGGGAATGAATTCTAGTTTAGTGACTGGGGGAGGGAGGGATAAAGGAAGAAAGAGGTGGTGTGGAAACAAAGCCCAGCGAGTCCCAGATGTGAAGCAAGCTGTGGTCTTTACCAAGTAAGACTTTGTAGACAAGACCACTTATGAACTATACAAATACAATGGATGTACTGCAGAACATGGTAGTCTTGCATTTGTTTTCTCATGGTAGCATCTCAGCTATGTGTGAGAGATCCAACTCTGTGTCAGCACAGCAGGAGATGTTCTCTTCTAGTCCTGTTCATTTAATGCCTATGAACAAGCTATTACTCGAAATGCCTGTTCCGGACAGTCATCTCACTAGTTGATTTGGTATTCTGAAGTCAGCACAAGAAAGTCAATTCTAAAGAACTGAGCTGGCTTTTCAGCATCATCCAGTGTCAAATCAGTAAAAAAAATGCTCATTTCCCAGCATGCTTCCAGATTTTAAGAGTATAGAGTTTTCTACAGTTAACAGACAAGGTTTTCCTTATAAGGCTAACTGTGCTATACCAGAACTACAGGGAAGTATTAATACTGCTTGGAATTTCTTACTTTTTGTTTAGCAAGACAGACTAAGCTATGCCCTTCCTGAATAATACACTTGAGAAAAATTATGTCACTTTAAACAATTCCTAAAAATCCACGCAGGCTTATTAGCACCAATCTCCCAGAAGCTCCTGTGTCTCAGACTAATTCATAGCAGTTCACTTGAAAAATGATTACCTGTATCAAAGCCAGTAAAAATATGCCTTCCATACATGTGACAGTTTTAACAAAGCTAAATACAGCTGCAGAAAATGCCTCTTCCTATTTCTGAAGGATTAAATAACTGGCACTTGTTTTAGCTATCTAACCACTCCTTTCTAGTCAGATCTGCTACACCAACATCAGTGGCAAGGCTCAACTTATTTCAGTAAAACCAGCTGAACTCAGCAGCATTACTTCTATCTCTTCAGTCTTCTGTCAACTAGTTTAGTGTCTTAGCTACACTGAAACCAACATACACAGTTAACAATTATTTGAGGAAACACTCAAAGGACTGAAAAAAACCCAACAATATACACAGAACTAGATGTAAAACAGGACTAAGACAGGACTATATCCATTGATTACATATCCATGAGAACACTACTGATGCATTTGAATTAGATGAAACAGACTATAAAGTATTACAGGTTATTTTCCAAAAACAGCATGTGACCAACTTGAAACTTCTGATAACCTAAGTTATACAATCAATAAGCCAATACTGTATTGAAAGCATGCAAGTAAGACTGATCTTACAAAAGCAGTGCTGTAATTGCTCCTTAACTAAGGCAGAGCTTACCATGTCTTTAAACTGCTGTATGACTGTTACAAAATAATTTCTCAGACTTGCACCATGTAAAAGTTATTTACTTTGCAGTAAATAACTGAATTAAAAGTCCAGGCAATTAAACAATGAAGTTAATGGAAACCCTTACAAATGTCACATGGTTTGATATTAAAACTACATACACTGCAACATACCTGATACACAATTTAAGATTCCATGGGCACAAAAACCGCTTGTGCAAGCACTTGGTTTAAACAAGTTGCAGTGTTAAAACTGTAATATACATCTTCAGACATTTCAAAACTTGATACTTACATGGCAGCATAAATATGATCAGATATTAAAATGCTTCCTGAATTTTAACTTTTTTAATAATGCTGCTTTTACACTCAAAAGAGTTAAACCTGCCATCACCAGACACTTATCATACAGAAATCAGGACAAGACAGTTTTCTTTATCTGCTGACTTCATGGACACACAAGCTTTCTCTAACCAACAAGACTAAGAAGAAAATTTTAAGCTTGGGAAAAGAATATTTTGTACAAGAAACCTATCTGAGCTATACATTCTACAGAAACAGACAGAAAGAAAAAGGGGCAGAAACCGAGCAGCATGTAGTAAAAGCTTAAGTTGGCTTGGCTACTTCAGAAAGAAACCCAAAGATGCCAAAGCCATTTAAGAACTTTCAACATCTTGCTAGAGGACAGAGTAATGTTGCAAGACAGCATTGCAATATAGTGTTCAACACTCTCATGAATGACCCACTGAGCTTTGTATTCCATTTTAATTTGAAGCACGAACATCAAGGGCAGCATTGACCCAAATATTCTTAATTTTCCTACCACAAAGGAACTCTACTTTGCTTTAGAGTACTATATAGGGTCTGGCAGCTTTAAGAAGCAATATGAGTGTTTTGAATTTAAGGCATTAGTCCTCTGGAAGCCTGTTTTAGAACTAAACCCATTAATGTTTGAGCTACAAGTGTAGATTACTAAAGTGCAGTCATTCAAAAAAAAGCAAGATGGGCTGAATGTTCCACTTGCACATTTTAGTGACTGTTCCTTACCATGTCTTCCCCAACCAATCTCAGTTTCTCTGAAGCAGTTATTTGGATCAGTTTTGCTTCAGATAAATTCTTCAGGAGGCTCAAGAGATGTTTTATATCATTGCTATGCATCACACGCTAAGTAATTCACTCAAAAGGTTATGAGTTGGCCACTGTTACACTAACCATGAATGTAGATACTCCACAAGAAGCTGACACCTGACTATTAAAAACTTCATAGCCAACGAATGATTAAAGCTCTACCTGTAATCTCATTTATTACTCTTGAATTTGACAAATTCTGGATGGAAGAACTAAGGCTAAAAATGCACTCTACTATCATTTAGAACATAGAGAGTTGCAATATGATAAGAAGCATTACAAAAGAATGCTGCTGAATCTTTCATGTAATTCAAATTTACAAAGCAAGCTTACAGCAAACAAGTTAGAATAGAACTTTCATCCAGATTTTCTGATACCCAAGATCCATTTCTTCCCAACAAATTCATGAGGAAACTGTAAACAAGCATCCACCTCAGTTTAATAGAAAAGTAATAATAACCTTAAAGAAAAATAATCCACAATTAAGAATTTCAGAAATACATACTGTCAGCGACAAATACAATATATACAAAAAAGAAGCCAGATACAAAAAAATGAAAGTCTGGTTACACAGAGAATTACATGACATTTTTTCAAGAAACTTAGAAATTTTAAGTTTCACGGATCAGTGAAGGAGAAATTCCTTAAAGCTACAAAGGTGTTTCAGCCTCTATCCCCACCAACCTCAACAGGCCGGGACAAGTGCAATACCACAGACATACACAGCATTGCAACTGATCCCAACCTGTGTAGAAAGGGGTATAATTTTTCCACACTCACTGACTGACTTGTCACTGCCACAGTCAGTTTTGCATGGATTTGCACAGCAGAGTATCATACAGCTGGATGCAAACCTGCAAAACTAACCAGAGAACAGTGTTCAATTAAACAACAAATAAATTGTATGACACAACATGTAGTTCTACAGCTAGCAGTACTTTAAGTGCTTATAATGCAGTAGATTAGTGAACACTACCTGCACTATAAGCACTTTAGTGCTACAAGAGCTGTCATTCACTAGACTGCTGTTAAAATAAGGAAGGCCACAAAATATCCCATAACCAGCAGAAAGCGTTCCAACTTCTTGATGTAGATTATAACAGGCCACCATCAGCTTTGCATAGATTTGCACAACCACTCTCTTCTTGTAGTGCAACTATGCAAAACTAACAGAAGACTGCAGGAACATCTACAGTCTTAACCTGAGTGACTGGATGAAGACATAACTTCTTATGCCAGAAGGAGCACTTAGGGCAGTAGATGCTAATCTACTTCAC
>NW_016690267.1:3766954-3790544 GCF_001604755.1 Lepidothrix coronata | reverse complement strand
GGAGCTCCCCAGAAATCAGAAGAGCCAGGGAATATCCTGCAGCCTCAGGCAAGCAAAAGAGCTCTTAAGATGTATTCGAGAATGCTCAGTACCCTGCTAGTGAGAATGCTCACTACCCTCAGAGGCCCACTGGCAGTGGGAATGTGTTTTCCAGTCTCTGCCACCCCAAAGTCCCCAGGTCTGAAGGATTCCAGAAAAAAATTGGTGTCACCTGCTCCATCAACTGCACTGCTGTAAGCAGAGCACCACAGCACAGGGATTAACTTGGGCTGAATATATAACACAGCAGTGATTACTAAATTGAGAGGGGAGTAAGAATATCTAACCTGTTGAACTTACTCCTCAGAGCTGGGAGAAGATGCAGCACACAAACTTTTTATTCCTTTCAATCTAGAGCCCAGTAACAGGTTTCTGATTTACATGGAGAAAACAAAGTGAAGCTGACATAGGTGAAAACTCCAAACTCTCCCCACAGCTCTTGAGGGTTATCTGGCAATCACAGCACTCTTAACAGAAATGGGAAGCCTCCCTCCTCCACACTCAAGCAAACTCACCTTAAAATCTGTGTTATTGATGTACTCAAACACCAGAGCAGGGGTCTTTGACTGCAAGGGAAAGAGAGTCATGGTTTAAAACACCCACTTGACCTTTCTTTGCTGCAAGAGACCTTAAAAAGCCTTTGCTTCCTGCCCAACCCTCACTAGGGAGAGCAGGGCAGCAGCAAGACAGGGAGAGAAGCACAGCCCTGCTCCTGTAAAAGGTGGAGGCAGCTCTGCTTATACCCCACACGCCAAGCACCACCTCAGCATTGTGGCCAGTGCTGCTGATCCCCACGCCAAGGGGCAGGGACAGCACTGGGCAAGGCAGAATGTGTCACCAGGAGCTAAGCCCTCACAGCCTTCCTTGCAGGAGGAAGGTCAGCCAGGACTGCCGATGCTAGAGCAGCATCACTTCCTCTCATGGCTGCCAGCAGGATGGGAGTCACAGACCTCAGCCAGCTGCTCGTCACAGAAAACTTCCTGGGAATGGGTCAATTGTGGCAGTGCAGACCAGTGACATGATTGCTGGTCACTGGGTAGGACAGCAACCAGAAGGATCAAAGTGCTTCATTTCCAGTTGCCCTGGCTGGTACTTAGGCTCCAGATGCCAGACAAAAGCTAGAAGGCTACAGGCTCTACTTTCTTATAGGGCTTCAAAAGATTTCCCCCCATCAGCCATGAGAACTCACAGAAGACAGAGAAGGGGCCTTAAAGAGTCTGGGGAACATGGAAAGGAACAGGAACCCATCCAAACCTGTCCCATGCCTGCAGCCAGAGGAAGGGCAATCCCACCACACACGACACACGGGCACCTACCACTGGATCCTTGACAGTGTCAATCAGATTAATGATGTTGGTGCCACCACGTAGATTCTCCAGAATCTTAACCTCGCGTTTTATCTTCTTTTTCTTCACTGGCTTAAATAGACAAAAGAAATTAGAAGTGAGAGTCCTTTCAGAAATGAACACTGATTTCTGCCACCGATTTGGACTGGAACACATCACCTCCCCTCTTCTCTCTGCTCCCACCCTCACAAAAGAAAATTTTTAGCTCCAAAAAGGAGACAGACACCTTGCATGAACTAGAATTTCCCTCTCATTCATGAAACCTTTCCCCTCACCAGGGGAAATCAAACTACTCCAGACCAACATAACTGTGACTCCAGTGGTTAAAAGCACCTTGGACTGCTATGTGGTAACCTCAGCACACTGATTCTATGTTGTGCATTCAGAGCCACAGGATGAGCATGGTGGACCTATTTCTGCTTTTGCTTACCAGCACAAACCAGTTTTTTACTCCTTAATCCCAACCTGTTTTACCAACGAGTACTTTAATCCCACGAAACAATGACCTGAGAGTCTCCAACACCAAGATTTCTAGTAAGCTCAAACACTGCTATGCCTGTGTGCACGTGTAGTTCACTATCATGCCGACTGCACAGCCCCAACTGCACTGCATGCCACTGCATCCATACACCATGATTGGTTTTAAAGCCTACAGACATTTTAAACAGTTTTGACTCCTCCTCTAATCTGTGCAGTCTCAGAAGCTCTCTTTGCAAAGTAAGCTTTTCTCTGGACATCACCCTGTGCAGAGTGACAAAGAACAGCTGCTCCCAAGGCAGGGAGCTTGGGTTGGATATTACACTCTGCTGATCCAGCGGTTCACTTTAATGCAAATAATTGTTTCTGTAACTCATCCACTCCCAGGACAACTCTAGTTCTGTCCTTGCTGGAAAAGAAAGGCAGCTTAGAGGAGATAAGAGGTGAGACTTTCTTAATGACTCTAGTGACCAGTGTGAGCACCACTGGCTGCGAGTCACCAAGTCTAGCAGTCCTTCCTTGCAGAGCTGGAACATCCCCTCCTGCCCCACAGCAGCACTGGAGAGAGCTGCAGAGACATCCTGGAGGGACTGGTAGAGCCCTGTCTCTGAGGTTTGCCGATGAAAACACTTTTCTCTAGGCATTTAGCTTTCTAAAACATTCACCATCCAGCACAGAGCCTGGTGTGTGAGGAGGGGTGTAATGCAGAATGGCAAAGGTATGAGGCACCTTACCAAAGTGATACACATTAGCAGATGTCTGCGTGAAGGACAAGGAGCCACAGGAGCTCAACAGCTCAAACTCACCACCTCGCCTCTGCTGCAGCCTCCCACTTCAGGGTGCCGATGGGGCAACTCATACTCCCCATACAGGCATATCCAAGGCAATCCCTGTTTCAGACCCCTCACAGGAATGTAGGAGCAGACAGGAGAAGGAACAGAAGGTTTTATATAGTGGGAAAATATGGCATTTATGTAAGTGATAAAATATGCTGTCTTTCAAGGCTCTTCAGGTGGCTGGAACCTTCAGATTTGAATCCTGTCCTTCTCCACTTGCAAGTTAAAAGGCAGCAGCTAGACTTTCAAGCCAAAAGATGAGAATCTCAGCCCGAAGCAAAGTGCCAAAAATAACACCGATGCCGGCACAGGGAGCATCAGCACCTCATAAAGCCACTGTGGAAAATGGCAGCAAGGCCACAGCAGCTGCCAGCCAGAGCTGCAGTGATGTGGGGCAGAGCTCGTCGGGGAGAGGGCAACCAACAGCCCCGGGGCAGCACCCAGACACAGCTGGAGCTGGTGGGAGCTTGGAAAGACAAGGAGAACCAGCCAGAGCAGGGGGATGTAGACCAGCAGAAGTGAGGGCTGTATCTTTGAACCCCAGAGGAAGATGTTTCACCAGGGACTGATTTCATTTATGTCAGCATGGGGATGGACACCACCCTTGCGTCACCCACATGCACAGAGCTTACCAGAAGGCCAAGATGGAATTAGAGGACGTAATTTGGTTACTCTGCTTGTCCACTGAGGCAAATGCACACACAAGCTGTTTTCCAAGGAACTTCAAAGAGGAAGCTGAGGTACTGCCATCCCAAAGGCACTCACTGAATCACAAAATCACCACAGACATGCATCACAGCCTCTCTGCTGCAACACTTGCACCTGATCAGGAGCTGAAACAGTGCCTGAACACAGCCAAGAGGACCCAAAGCCCACTTTGAAATACCCTTTTCTTTGTATTGTAGTCATTTCAAGGGCCTTTTGCATCAGTTACGTAGGGAAGGATATCCCTCTGAGATTTCCCTTTCTCCTTCTGTAGTAACTACTGTTCCCACAGGGGCAGAAGTTGTTGCCTTCCAGTTGTTTCCACGTTTCCACATTTTTCAGGATGGGAAAATGATGCTCTGTATTATCTCTATCAGAAATCTGGCCCTACCCACCACACACTTATTAAAAGACAAGAGCGGACAGAATCAGTGACTTTTGGAAAAAAAGGAGAGAAGAAAGTTGGTCTTTTTTTAATGAAATGCCTGCAGATAATTGCCAACAGCATCATCTCTGACATCACTGATGGAAGATACTGCAGCAAACACTGTCTCAGCAAGAGGGAGAGTTAAAAGCCACTCGCTGTTTGCACTTTTTCTTGCTAAGCTGCAGCAGTGCAGAGCCCAGGCCAGGTTGTCCACACATGACCACACCATCTCCACATCAGCTGTGAGCCAGGACAGGGCCTGAGAGGCCTCAGGGCTGTAATCAGTACATCATCAGAGTGCTCTCCCCATGCACAGCCAGCACTCAGAACGGGGTTTTCCACCACTAGGAAAACAGGGATGAAACAAGGAGAAATGCCACGGGCTGAAGTAATGTCATTTTAGACAAAAAATTACTGCCTAGAAGTGTCCTCAGAGAGAGATGAAGGGGAACAGAGCATTTCCCCGTTTCAGATTTGCAGGAGAAAACAGGTGGAAAAACCGCTGGCCTCCTCCTCCTCACTCCACAGAGCTTTCACTGTGTCCTGCCCACATGTCCCACGCCATTGCTCCAGTCACAACCGCAAATGCTGCCGGCCAGCCAAGGACACATCACTGGGGCCCAGTTTCTGCCCAGTAACCAACTGCAAGTCCAAGTAACTGCTTCCAAGCCCAAGGTCTTGTGTCTGGCATGTCAAGCACCTCGGTGCAAACCACTCCAGCACACGGCACACTGGAGGGAACCATTCAAACCAGACAAACTCTGTTGACTTTGCTCCTGTCCCAGACTCTGGTACTGCTGAAACCACAGGCAAACAGCAGCATATCAGCCATGCACTGGGATTAAGTCTGGGTTGCTACAACTGTCTCTCACAGTCACCCGATCTGTCTCTCCAAGGATGTTGACTCCAAACACCCATGGATTAAATGTGAACTGAAGCTATTATGGCCTCCAACCATCTGCCTCTCCCAGCAGGGATAGCTTCTAAAACACCGACCCTTGCAGCCAGAGTATTTTTAACCGTACTCATTTAAGGCTGTTCTGTTAAACCAGGCTATGAACAGCAGCATTTCAGGTTGTTTCCTACACAGGCCAATCCTCCTGCCCTGGCAGGGGGATTTCCAGCAGAGGAAGGGAGCAGCCACCTCGACAAAATGAACTGCCCTTAAGTTTGATCCGAGTTTGCAAGGCAATGTTTTATACAGGTGCAGACTCCAACTCCACCTGTTCCCACACCAGAGGCATTTCAAGCTTTCCTCCATGTTGGGATTCTCCAGTGACCAGTATGAGTCAAACCCTTTCCCTCTGAAATGGGCTCCAACACAGTCTCTCTGCTCTATGCAAACACCTATTTCCACAAAATCTGTAGAAACTTGACAGCTTGGAGACTTCTGTCGCATTTGGTTGAAATTGGCCAACCAGTGCAAAAACTACTGGGGGAAGGAGGGGGAGAAAGGCTGACAGACAGCAGGATTGCATAAGGCTGGTTTCCATAGGAAACCAGGCTAAAAGACATGTCTCAGTTTAACCGTGTCTACACTGGGAGGGGTTTAATTACTTCTACTGCAGCAGTACCCTTAGAACAACATTACTGTCTAGCACAAGCCAGTTTTCCAGATTCCCAGGAAACCGCTCCTTCCTCAGGCAAACTGGAAGTGAGGTGGCTGTAGATGGTGGAGACAAAACATGCAGTTCATGGCTGTCCACTACACTGAGTTCCCAGAGAAGAGGAACAAGGTGACCTCCAGCCACAAGAGGATGGTCTCTGCTGGACCCAGCAGCTCTCACTCGACTGTCCCCAGCCACCTACCCTTTGCTGCAGGTTTCCCACCCTATCAGACAAATGGATCCCATAAGGTTGCTTCAATCCACTTGAAAGTCAGGCAGAAGAGGCAGAGACAGCAATGCAATGCCATCCCTCTGCAGAGGTGAGAAATGGCACAGGATAAGCTTTGCAGTCAGGAAGATGCAGAAGAAAACACCTCTGTGACCAAGAGAAGAGATCCTGGGTCATTTTCCATGAGATCACGTAAGCTTGTAAGCAGGGAAGGAGTCCAGCTGCAGCAAACACCAGCTGGGAGAATTAACATTGTTTGCTAAAATAAACCTTTAAATACAAGGCTGCAGCCATCACTTCCTGTCTTGAAAAAATAAATGGTTGCCTGGTTAATCATCTTTTTTGCCTGGTTTCTAAAGCAAAGGGAGCACACACTCTTCTGTCAGGTGCTTCAGTTCCAGCCTTCCCCAACAACCTGGGGGTCCATTGCTTGAATTCAAGCAAAGAGAGAAATTAGATTTGTTATCCAAAGTTCTCTGCGCATTTTCACACTGTGAAAAGAAAGCAGTGACCAGGAAGGCATGTGAAATACCAGCTAAGTCCAAAGCATAAAAATCATTTTCCATTAGCCTAAAGCAGGCAGGCCAGCAGGGCACACACACTGCCTGCTGAGGAGCACACGTGCTGCTCTGAGGAAGTCCCAGAAGGTGCTGGGTTTTGCCCAGCAGGTGCTCTGAAATGGAACTGGGGTTAGCGCAGCAGGGAAGAAGGTTTAGCAGTCAAAAGATACAAACCCATGAGAAACTGAAGTGATGTATTCCATCACCCCACAAAGATCCATTCTTTGCTCACCAAACCTGAATAGCCTGGAAATACCATGAAGCTTCCAGCGAACAAGCAGGGAAATCTGAACACACAATGTCCAGGACCAGCAAAAGGCTTAAGCAGCATCCCTCTGACAGGCTTTAAACATTTAAAAGCTGGCACTAGAAGCTCATTTGTCTCTAGCATTATCAAAAGAATCACAATAATCGGCCTATAAAGCCCGACGCCAATTGCTCAATAGGAAAATTGGCTTCAGAGCAGCTCTGCTTATTTTGCCAGACATCAGCTGGGAAACCAAATAATAGTCTTCAACAGAGCTACAAAATCAAGGAGCCCACTCGTGTTAATATTCTGTTGGTTGTTTGCATCTTACCACTTCCAGTGCGGGAATTCAAACTTTCACGTACCCTGAAACTCCTAAAGTACTTTTGCTTTTTTAGTTATATAAAATATACTTAAGCTTGGTAGAATATCCCAGCACATGTTACAAGGGCAGTTTCTTTCCTTCAGAATGCCTTTCCTTCCAACATGGCAGTCCCCAAACTGCCCTCCTGGGGCTTCAGGGCTGCTTCTACATCAAGACTTCTGCAGCCAACTAAAAGGGAGGTGCATGAGGACCAAGCCCTGATCCCCACCACCACCATTACGTGGGACGAGAATCATTCCTTCAGCCTCTGCCCCAGGCCCCTGTGAACAGACACAGTGCTGTATCTCACCCTTCTTCACACAGGAGCAGCAGCTTTGCAGCTCATCAGCTCCTTGGTGCTACACCACCACCACCAGAGTTACCAGCTGCACCTCCAGGCCTCTGCGAGACACCCAGCACTGTCCCAGTTGGTCTCAGCTCAAACAAGGCTGCCAAGCTCAGTGTGGGCAACTGGTGTTTAAAAGAGAAGAGCTGTGTACCCGGCTCTCTTGCAAAAGGGCTCATTTCAAGACTGCCAGAGGAGGAAGTGGGCCAGGGGGAGCTGATACAGTGCATGCAAACACAGGAGGAGCAAGAGACACAGAGCTACCAAGAGGAGACATTGAACGGCTTTGGTGGAAGGTCACCGATCCAGTCAAAAGCTCCAGCCTGAGGGACCAACATCATCCAATCCTATTTCCCTGTGCAATCCCTTTTGCACACCACCAGAGGAGTCATTTCAGCCCTCATCTAGAACATACTGATGTATGTGGGCTCTGAGCTTTTAGAGACAGAAGAAAGTTCACCAGAGCCACAGGGCTACCTCCCCCAACTGGTTCTCTAGCTACTAGAGATAATCTGAGTTCAACACTGGAAGGACCTTCCAGCAGTGCCTGGTATGAGCAGCAGCTCTGGAGGGTTCACACAGCCCAAATGGGGCAACAAGGGAAAAACAAAGCCAAACAAACAAGAATGCACTTGTGAAACCACGTACATGGTTGAAAGTTCCAGTGCATGGACTCAGCACAGAGGGACAAAAGCCACCAAAGGAGAAAGGGGCTATTTCATCACTGTGGCATAACCTCCATTTCATTGGTCCCTCTCCTTGTAGCACCATTCTTCCCCTACCTCCACCCACGTGTTGTGCCTATGCAAAGAGCAACCACACAAGGAGATAAAACAGCCTCTTTCTGATGGGTTTAATCCTTTGCAGGCGAGTGTACATGGACACATGGGTGCATCAGGAAAGCAGGAGGACTCCTGACTCCTGTACAGACCTGCCAACATGGATGCTGTAATCTCCACCCTGAGCAGACACCAGGATGGAACAGGAGACTGGGCTGTGAAGGACACGGTGGTACAGCCAACACTCACCAACAGCCCTAACTCCAGGTAACTCTAACAGCACTGTTCTCACTACAAAATATCACCCACAACAGCTACAAGAAATTTGGAAAGTTAACCTTTGGCTTTTAGAGTAGCAACAGTTCCCTCGGGAACACTGTTACCCCAGACCAGAGGATTCACTTTCAAGGCACACTGGGATAAACTCTGGAGCTGCATTAGCAGAAAACCCAAATGAGAAGCTCATCAACGGGACAGCACAGACTGACCTCAGCAGTCCACCAAAAATCTGAATCTACGTTGTTAGATATGGAAGAGCAGAGCTGCACTTTAGATACCTGCATTGGACATAGACCATACATGACTCACTGGAAACAAGAATGTCTCAAACTTCCTTCGTACGTGCTGAGGAATGTCAGACCTCATCCTGGGAGTCAAACCTTAGCATCAAATTTAAGCAAGACATGACAGCGCGTACAGGACATGTTCACACAGTCCCCCTTCCCGGCATGTCCTGCCCCGAAGCAGGCAGGAAGCATGTCCACAGCTGTACTGATGCCAGCCAGATCAAAAAGCCCACAGGAGCCTCCAACACCAGTGAGGCACTGTGGGAGCAGAGCTGCTGGCTAACTCCAGGCCCTCCTACCCATGAGGGGTAGGAAGGTCAGTACAGTGCACAGTACCCCCACTTCAGCCCCGAGATTTTTTTTTCCTGAATCTTTGCTCCCTGAACAGGTTGAAAAGGAGGGGAGTTGCCCTCCACCTCACTTCTCAAGATAAAAAGCTTTTTGGTAGGAGGTGTCTGAGTGGCAAACCAGGCTTCTGCCCCACTGCTTTGCCTACGCCATCCTACACAGGGCATCCTGATGTCCTGCTGCAGCGGAGTGAGAAGCAACATGCTTGTTTTGCCTTTTAAAAAAGAGCTGCAGAGTTTTCCCAGAAAAAGTAACATTAAGAGTATCATATCTGTAAAGAAAAGCACTTGACCCAGGAAATGGTAATGTCATTGTTATCTGCATGTTCTTAATTCTCCTCCTTTGCTGACACACATTATGACCACAACTAGCAACATACCATTTTCCCGTAGGATTGGGCCTGGTCCTGCACTTGGGGTAGCAGAACTGAAAGGACATGCTGGGTACTGGCCAGGGAAATGGGGCACCTTGTTTTATGCAAGCCCAAAAGGCCTGGGGCACTGTGGTACCAATCAGAGTCATCAGCTCCCTGGCCTTGTCCAGTGCTAAAGTCTTCATGAGGCACTCGCAAACAAGGTGAGTGGCTGCTGGAAACGGAAGATCTGTTATCTGCCCCTTCATGCAGCGCTAAACCAGGACCTGTGCTCTAGTCTCAGCTTTGTTTAGGCTGAGGGACTTGCCCAAAGTCACACAGGAAATCTCTGTGGCTCAGTTCTGCATCAGACAAAGGGTGATAAAATTTCCTGACCTCTGTGGAGGAGGGTACAAGATGTTCAGGTAGCACAACACCAAAGTAGGGAAAGAAAAGGCAGAGGCAGAAGAAGTACTTGCTCTGTGCTAGCTTGAGCTCAGTAAGGACAAGATGCTTCAAAGAGCAAGGCTGGGAAGAGACATCAGTCACTTCCCACGAGGCAGAGATATTAAAACAGTGACTCTTGCTAAAATTCACTCTAACACATAACATAAACTGTCCTCTCAAAAAAACTTAAAGAGAAAGAAGCAACTGTGCTAAACAGCCACATCCATCGCCCAGCAGCAGTATTCCCCTTTGTCCCATCCCTGCAGCCATACGAAATCCTCAACATTTCTAGTTGCATTTCCCACCTCACAGGATCTGAATTCCTCCTGAATTTGGAGGAACAGAGACACCTAACCTCTTTGCTAAGGCTCCACTGTAGATACATGCAATTACATTTGCAATTAAGTTTGAGTCTAGTTACAGGAAACCAGAGGCAATTTCCACAGATCAGAGTGATGTTATTGCCACACTTCACAGGTTTTCATAACATACACAACGTGGTATTCTGAAACTCACTTTTCACTGACCCACTTTCCACTGAGAAGAAAGTTCATCTTTATTTATCTGGACCTTCTGCTTTTCCTTGCTCGCTCCCAGGAATGCTGTCTGCATGTTAATGTAAGTGGGGAGAGCCAGGGGAACCAGTGGCAACACCATCCGCTTCAAATCTGGGACAAACCAGTCTCCTGCTTGCAGGGCATTAAGGCAACACATTCAGGCCCCAAGGAGAAGGAGCACCCAGCTGCCCTCAGATGACTCTTGCCAGCTGACTCACCGTCCAGAGCTGACAGGCTCCCTAGACGTGACAGAGTTCGGCTGCCACAGGGAGAGGAGCATCGCTCCAGGGGAGGCTCTCTGGGCCGGGAAGAGGCAAGGAGCAAGATTTCTGATGACTTTCCCTGCAATCTCTTCTCAGCCTCCTGGTGCCTTTCTATGCAGGACAAGACCTGGGATCTCAATAAACCACAGCAGTCCTGAAGAGGCCATCAAGGGCTCCAGAGCAGCGTGCACAAGTGCACAGTTTCCCCAGTCCAGCCACAAGCCATCTTGCCATGAACGCCAGCTCTGCGCTGGCTACCTGTGCCTAGTGTCTCACTGCAGAAACTCCTGCCTGCACCTACTTAAAAAAAGACAAAAGCTCAAACCACATAAAGCATCTAAAGGAGGGGGAGGCCCAAAGAGCATGCCAGAGGAACTTGGCTTGGCAAGGGCACGTGAGCTTCCCCACTCTGCCCTGACGTCAGGCTCAGCCACACAGTCTCTCCCAAACAGCTCACCTGGCCACCTCCTTGCCCACAGCCAAAGTCAGGGTGTGTGTGCCTCCTCCCAGAGACAGATGGAAGATCATACCTTTCCCAGGAGCGCTGGCTGGACAAACCATGACAAGTTCTCTGGGAAGCTAGGGCAGATCCCAAGGAAGCAGGCACAGTGAGTGAGTGGGGATGTCAGCAGAGACTGCCAGACACACTATCCGAGCGGATCTAGCAAATGCCTTAAGGCTACAGCCCTGCAGAGACACATGTCCTAGGGAGCTGCTTTTCTTAGTGGTTGCAAGGGCACGCTGAGCTCAGACCCCCCTGCACACTGGGGATGAACGGGTGCCCAAATTCTTAGAACACCCAGGGTCAGAGACCGGTTCCCACGTGCTCCTGGGGAACAAGTGACAAGTGTGGCTGGTCCAACAAGTGACAGCCACAAGTGTCAGCCAAGCCAGAACCAAATGTACTTCAATTCTAACCTTTCATTTCTCTCCCCTGCCTACTCCCAGATCATCAGCACAGGGTGCTGCTCAGTTACCACAGCTTGCTGTGAGCCTGTTGCTTCAGTGTCAAACACAGTAAGCCATGCTCTGCACTCAGCCATCCCAAACTACAACCTACCACTGCTGCACGAAGGTCCCCATGGCCCGACCCCACCAAGGCTAACACCCCAGCACACGGGTCACTGTCGCTGACACATTTTGGATGGGCTCCTTGAGTCTGCTCAAGTTTCCATAGTTTTTATGGTCTGACTGTGGTGAAGTTCTTTCCTATGTTAGATCCTCTAAAAAGGACTGAATATAAAATTTTGCTTTTTTGGCTGCTGAGCATCCCGCAGCCTGGCTCTGGAAAGGCCACATGCCAGCTGTCTGGAGGTTAACAGAAGGATTCCCCCCTCTGGGCTTTGCATTCCTGTTGACATGGCAGTCCCTGGGCTGTTTTAGACAGGCATTGCCAGATCCGATTTGCCAAGCACATGCAACGCTGTTCAAATGTCAGGACTCGTAGCTCTCCCCCTCCAGAGGAGCTCCCAGCCCAGAGCTATGCTGGACAAGGAGGGGTGGAGACATCAAAATATTGCTACAGCACGCAGGACACCAAATCCATTTCCAAACCCACCGTCCCAGTGCCCTTAACAAGCAAACACAAGTTTTGCGATGAAAGAGGAGATCCAACAGCCCTTTGGCCCTGCCAACCCAGCCCTCTACCCCTCGCTCCCAGCCACCACGAGTTCGCACACCATCAACGGGACACTCACCTTGAGGATCTTCACGACGACCCTCTCGTTGTTGGTGATGTTGATGGCCTCAAAGACCTCGCTGTACTTCCCTCGGCCGAGCTTTCGGACCAGCTGGTAGTCGTCCTGATTGCTGCGGGCACCAAGAGGAGAGGGGCGGTGGGGGCGTGTGGGTATAACCAACAGGGCAGGGGCCGGGGGAAGGGGGGTATTCCTCTCCCAGCCTCCCCCTCCGCCGCCCGCAGCCCCCGGGAACCGCCCAGCGCGGGAGCGGGGGGTCAGGGAACCCTCCCCGCGGGCCGAGGCCCTTCCCCAGGAGGGCGCGGGGAGCCGGGGGAGGGAGGGCGGATCCCCGCGCGGCGCTTTACCCCCAGCTCGGGACGTGCGACTCGTAGTCCCAGTACTCGCGGCTCCTCAGGCTGTTCACCTCCGCGTACACCCGCGCCCGGCTGCCGGCGGCCGGGCCGGGCATGGCGGCGCCGGGCGGCGGCTGCAGGAGGAGGAGGAGGAGGGCGCGGGGCCGGCGCGGGAGGCCGGCGAGGCGGGGCGCGGCGCGCAGGAGGGCGGCGGCGGCGGGCGGCGGCAGGGCCAGGCCGGAGCGGGGCCGGGGCGGGGCGGGGCCGGCCCGGGGGCGGCGGGCACGGGGCCCGCGGAGGTGCCGAGGCCCGGGCCCGGTGCCGGCGGCGGCTGCAGGCGGGGCCGCCCCGAGCGCCGCGCAGCCAACCCGGAAACGGCGCCGCCGCCACCGCGCCCGCACAGCGCCGCGCGGCGCCCCCCGGCGGCGCGGAGGACCGGCCACCTCCTCTCCCTCCGCCCGTGGCACCCGCCGCTCAGCCGCGGGGTCCCGCCACACGAGCACCCCTTGTCCCCTGTCACTTGTCTCCTGTCACAGCGCTGGCACACCCTGGGGCCCCGCCTCAGCCGTGTTACCCGCCACAGCCTTCTCCTGTCCCCACCACGGCAGCCTGTCACACCCCCCGCCACAGCCTGACACGCTCGTCACTCCCTCGGGCCGTGTCAGCTCTGCCGCCCTCGTCACTGACCTCAGCGCGGGCACACCGCTGGCACACCGTCACCCCCACCATCACCTGCCGCAGCCCCTCTCACATCCCTGTGGCAGTCTCTCATTATCCCCATCACCCCATCGCCTCTTGACACCTTCCAGCTGGAGGAAAGGCTCCACGTCCCTTTGGAGGGGCTCGCAGAGCCACGTGTGGCTGAGGTGAGGCACCTCTGGAGGTGACCTGATCCAAGCCTTGATCCAACCTGATCCAGCTCCAGCAGGGCCATTCGGCACTGGCCGCCCAGGACCGTGTCCAGATGGCTTCTCAATACCACCGAGGATGGAGCCTCCTCAATCTCTCTGGGCAACTGTGCCAGGGCTTGGTCATCCTCACACTGAAAAAGTGTTTCCTGACGTTCAGAGGGACCCTCCTGCATTCCAATATGTGCCCACGGCCTCTTGTCCTGGCACTGGGCACCACTGGGAAGAGCCCGTCTCCCTCTGCTTTGCACCACTGCTCCAGTCCCTCACTCATCTTCGTGGTCCCTCACCAGGCTCTCCCCAGTGCATCCCTGTCACTCTTGTACTGAGGAGCCCAGCACCAGGCACAGGACTCTTGGGGTGATGCACCATTGCTGAGCAGAGGGGAAGCATCTCCTCCCTCCACATTCTGGCAACATTTTGCCTAAAGCAACCGAGGACACCCTTAGTCTTCTTTGTAGTTTATGTTCAGTTTGGTGCCCACCAAGACACCTCCAGGTCCTTTTCAGAAAAGCTGCTTCACAACAGAACTGGACCTGGTTTTGATCCCTGGGATACACTGCTAGTGATTGACCTGCAAGTAGACTTTGTGCCACTAATCACCACACTCTGGGCCAGTTTTCAATCCACCTCATTCCCTCACCTCCCTGAGTCCTAGGGGAGCTGCCAACCCCAGCTCTGCCCCAAGCCCATGCCAGCTGGGTGCAGGCAGACCTCAGCGCCAGCCACCAGCCCGTGAGGCGGCAGAGCAGAGCTCGGGAAGCGGGTTGCTTGCTTTTACTCTGGGGCTGTTCCTGGCTGGCCTCCAAACATCAGCTTAGGCTCAGCTGGAAATCAGCCTTGGCTGCAAGCTGCTTCATGCTGGCTGTTGAGGAGCCTTTCCAGCCTGCAGATGACAGGGCCACCCCTGTCCTTCCTTTTCTGTAGGTGTGCACTTTCAAGTCAAAACCAAGGTGAGGCTGGAGCCATCAAACTCTGTGTGGATTTGACACTTCTTGATATTGCTATTAATGGGAAAAGTAGCACTTGGCAAACAGAGGTGATAAGCCTTAGGCTGCTCTCCCACTTTGAAGTACATAGGGAGATGGCTTTCTTTTCCTTTGGGTGCTACCAAAGGAAAAGGACCCACAGGGTCATTGATTCCCAGGGGTAAAGCTGAGGTATGTGCAGGGTTTTGAAACTTTGACAAAACCTAAGGGTAGTACCTCCGGAAAGATAAGCACATGGAGTCAACTCTGCACAGCAAAACTCCATGAGCTTTCCAGGTGCCTGAGACTGAATGATGAGAAAAACCATCAGGACTTTATCATTTTATACTGAATGCAGTCCAGGCAAGACTTTCACAGGATCTTTAGAAAACAAGGAGAATGTGTTTATGAGTCTCACTCTCTCAGGGCACTCAGCCCTGGGGAGAAAAGGCAGATGTGACACCCACTCCTGCTGAACCTGTCCTAACAAAGCAGGAGGAAAATCAGCTGTCCTTGGGGAAGGCGGCCACTCCAGAGTCCAGCATACCAGCCCTTCCTACCAGGGCTGCAGAGTGAAGATGAACATCATCTCTTAGGACCTAGAGGAGCCACAGAAATGCATAAGCAAAGCAGTCAGGCCCTGCATAAACTGGAGTTCATGGCAGCACATGCAAAGGCTGACACCTGAGACACAGGTTGTGCAGGTGGCTGTTTCACAGAGCGACAGCTGGAGCTGCCCTGCTACACAGATGAGGTGTTCGTCTCTCCTAGAGCATTCTGCAT
This sequence comes from Lepidothrix coronata, assembly GCF_001604755.1. NCBI lineage: Eukaryota > Metazoa > Chordata > Aves > Passeriformes > Pipridae > Lepidothrix > Lepidothrix coronata. The sequence goes on along the minus strand of NW_016690267.1, from coordinate 3,775,358 downwards.
GGGACCACAACAAAATCCTGTGTTAAGAGTGAGATTTGCCTTCCACAGGGTGCTGCTGTTTGGGCAGAGACACTCAAACATCGAGTTGGCAAAATTGTTTCTGATGGATAACTTTTCCGGTGGTGTACGCTGGGTTGTCGGCAGTTTCCTCGCTGGGGACATCTGCCTTGGTGCTTTCCAGTGGGACACAGGCAGGCTACCAAACCGGCTTGCCAGGCTGACTCCTGGCAGGAAAGCCAGCCAGTGTGCTGCCAGCTCCTCCAGCTGGCGCCTTGGCTGCCTGGCTGCGGGCACCATGGTGCCTGCTGGCTCCTGATGCTGCTCGGCACTTCCCACAGCAAAAAGCCCTGTTTGCAGTTACAGGGAAGTTTGCCAAGCTTTACCTACTTTCACTGCAATGCTAGTGGGCTGATTTTATTATTATTATTACTATTTTCGAATCTGGCCAGAAAGGTCCAGCTGTTTCCCAGAGCAAAGTCAGGGAAAATATATTTTCAGCCATTAAAAATATCATCTTGTCTGAAGACAAGATCTCTGCAGTCTGGTGTTTGGCAAGGGACAAATCCCCTGGCAGAGGTGTGCTGGGTCTCCCGCTGACCTCTGAAAAGCTTTGTGTATTGCTGGAGCTATAAACTTCTTAAAACCTGCACCCCACATTCCTGCAGGCCCAAAACCTCTGGGCTCTCCGTTGATGCCATCCCTGCTCACCATCCTATCATGACTCCACTGGGTACCCAGCTGCCTTTCCCCATCCTACTGAAATATTGCCTGTCTCAGGCTAGAGCATCTCAACCATGGGCTGGTGCAGATATCTGATGTTATAATTACCTTTGCAGCGTTAATCAGCCAGTGCACACAAGCACTGCTTTGTAGACAGCTTTTAATTCATGTCCCCATGTTGAGCTTTTTCATGGGAACCCCATCCCACCTGAGGACCTCCAGGCTATGCCACATATGTCCCCTCTTCCTCATCTCAAAACCTTTCAGGTCCCAGAGGAGGCCAGCACTGCCAAAGAAGCATGATCCTCACAGCAGCTGTCACGGGCAGCACAGGATTCCCCCGCTGAGGCCAGTATGAACCTCTTCCTTTCCCCAAAGGACCAGCTGCTTCCTTGCCAATGCTGCTGGGAGACAGGCACCTCTCACAAGGAACTGTGGCCTCCCAGCAGCCTGGCTTTAACCTCGGAAATAATGAGTTTTCATCTCCGTGGAGAACGAAGCCGGCCTGACTCTGCACAGAGACAAAGCCCCAAGTTTGCCGCCAGCTCTGCCCACAGCAAGAGGAACACGGCGCTTCTGTGAGCTCACACAAAGCCTCCCTTGTGCGGGAGAGGATCCAGCCAAACAAACGATCTCCTTGGCTGCATGTCTCCTGGTGCTCCATCATTTTTACTTTTGGCTGGGTTGTTCCCACAACCAAGGAAAATTTAACAAGTAAAAGCATCTGATAAAAATCTATTGACCGCAGTAAAGCACCAACCCAGCCAAACCAGTCTGTGCAGCACAACCCTCACATTCTTCGGGATGTGTCCATTCAGTTTGCCACCTAGAAAAACAAACTCTCTGTGGTACTTGCAACACCACCAGTGTGGAGGCTTTGAGTAAAGCTTGTGTTACCAAAGTGCAGAGAGATGTTTGAGAGATACTTCCTTCCCCAGGCCCGGTTCCCTGTTGTGCAAAGACAAGTCTCTTATGTCATTTGCTTGGCATTTATTTTGTGCTTCTCTTGTGTTTCCAGATCACACTGCTCCCCTTGCTGCTGGCCTTGGCACTAAGGTCCTGACTCCTGGTGACAGAAGTTCTGGCCAGGTGTCCTGCAGGAATGATGCACCTTGTTATCGCTGAGGAAGTCTGCAAGAAAACTACTTTTGGCCACTGATGCCTTCAAGTTTCACAAGGATTAGTCACAGATGGTTCAAATCTTGCTTTGGAGACAAATCTCAAGGCAAGACTTGACTTCAAGACAAAATTTGAACCACCTGTGAGTAATCCTGCTGGACTTGCATTGCTGAGATGGATAGTGTTGTTTCTGGAGGCAGCAGCTGGAACAAAAGCTTCCATGGTGAATGGGTCAGGTACCAGCAGGATGAGGCCACCAGCATGTTCCTCTTGGTTGAATTAATTTCAGCAGATGTGGAGCACACATGAGCAAACCCACCTAACACCCAGAGACAATGGTGTTTGCCACCCTCAGAGAAGGTGGCCTGGGACTGTGTGGCCAGCGGTGAATGACACCAGGCAGGTAGAGCTGTTGCACAGGAGATCTGCTGTACAGCTTACTTAGCCAGCTCCTGGAATACACCTCTGGATGGGAACCTTGCTTTTTTATGAAAGCACACATGGAGACTCTTGAGGGTGCTGCCTGCAGTGCATGATGTGGTAGACCTGGAAGACGAACAGCACCGTTAGAGTAGGGCCCAGGACCAGGCTGATCCCACACATTACTGTGGCAGCCATCAATAAGCCATTTCCACAGGCAGGACAGTAGGATCCGTCAGGAAAAGCAAACAGCAGTTACTAGCAGAAGTCTGGTCAGTTGGTAATACTATTCTCTAAGGGATGTGCATGCCCTTAACTGGAGGACAGATCCATACCGAATTAGCTTTTCTATTATAAGGATGATGACTCAATTTATTTCTACAGGGTGCCCTTGCCAAAGGGCTCTGTGCCTGTGTAGTTCATAATAAAACAATTAAAAACTCCATTAATACTAAAATCTCACCAGGCTAGCATAGAAAGGGTCTTTTCCTTCCCACAACCAAGAGCTGCCAAATTTACAGACATCATGAGAATGGAAAGGCTATGGAATTATTTTTGAAGGCTGGAAGAGATTAGATGGGCAGGGTTACAGATGGACACAGGTTTTGCATTCAGAAATCATCGCTATTTGACAGATCATTACACTGAGGAAATCTGTGTGATCATGTCTTGTACTGGCTCTGTACAGCAGCAGGGGAGGTCTAGTTGAGGAAGCATGAAGGACCCAGCACTAGTGGGACTTCACTGACTTCACATTGGAGGGAAACTTGAGTCCAAAAAGGGAAAGAAGGCCTTGAGATTCACAGGTTCTGTCAGGCCACCAGTCTATGGCACTGTTCCCACCAAGTGGAGCAAAACTGAGCTGGCCAGCGAGGACACCTGTCCCAAGTATGAATTTTCCAGCTTTGTTCATCTATTCATCTGTTTTTCTGATGGTCTAAGCAGCAAGGATCAGGAGTGTACAAAGAGAAGTCTCCTTAACATTCCAGTCCCTGCCTTGGATTGGGGCACCAGTGGCTTTCCCAGGCTTCCCCAGAGCAATACCTGGAAGTCACAAAATGATATTCTTGGTAACCTGCTACAAATTCTTCTATGCTAGGAGGAGAAGCCATGCAGACAGACAGCTCTCCCAGCTTCTGCTTTCATCCCTGCCTACATCCAGCTGTCTTGCCTCATAAGTGTAAGGGTATAAAAATTCCCTAAATTTTCTTGTGTGACCTATCCCTAATCCCTGTGGAACTGGGCTGTTCTAACACCTGCAAAGCTGTGCAGGATGCCCAAAGACATGAGTGACTGATAGAGCACCCAGTGATTAATGAAATGGTTCGCACTGAGGAACAGGGTCAGACTTAATGGTCTGTGACAGAAAGCTGGTCAGGGCCAAGATGCAGTGCACAGATCTTTCATGGACATTTCTGCCAGTTGGGTACTGGATCCTTTGCAATGGGAGGCAGAGCCTGGCACAGCCTGTCCACGTTTGCTGAATTGCCACACTGTCATTTTCCTCCAGACATACTTTCCTTTTACCTGACCCTACTCTTTTTCCCAGCCGCTGTTTTGTAGGTCCTGGGAAACTAAAAATTTTCTTCGAAGGCCAGCTAAAGATCTCTCCTCTAACCACTGATTTTTATAGCTTAATCCAAAGCTTACTCTGAACCCAAGCTAGCAGCTTGTCAGCATGGGCAGAAGGTCAGGAACTGCAAGCACTCAAGCTGCTAATGCAATGGGGACCTGGCCACTCAGCACTGCCAGTAGGAGCATGCTGGAGTGCTAATCTCATCAGTTCGTCAAGTTCGAGTGTTATTTTGCAATGTGATTCCTCTCATCAGAACTCCCATCAGTGTTTAAAACCATTTCCTAGCTAAGTCCCAACCCCAAGCCTTATCCCTTTGGCCTAGATGCAGCATAAGGCACCCAGCTGGGTTTGGGGGTCTGCAGGCAACCAGAGCAAATCACCCAGTCTGAGCTGCAACATATAGAGCTGGGAGTTTTGTGAGTGAGAGGCTGTGGCTGGACCAGGATGGCTGCTGCTGTGACCCGCCTTGCAGGAATACACAGAGGGAAGGAATGCAGCCAGCTGGGACTGCCACCATGGTGCAGGAAGGGCCTGTAGACATGTCTGTTTAAAGAGCACAGAAAAATGGGAAGAAACTTGATAAACTCTTCCCAGTGCACTGTTAGTCACTAACACCAGGATTAATCACACAGACCGTAATTAATCACACAGAGGATAATGTGGTTTGTATCCAAATGACGGAGGATCTCACACAACAGCTAAAGTGACTGCTGGAAATGTGGCTGGTTTGTAAGAGCTCGGCATTGAGTGATGGAACTCGGCAAGAGGCTGCCCTGAACTTCTGCCTGATGTGGTCTAAACCTTCACACACTGCCCAGCCCCATGTCCTTTGATACAGGATCAATTTTAACCCCTCCTTTGCATCTTTTACTTTGCAGACATCAGAAATCTACTGGTACAGGAGGAGGAGAACTTAAAAAATTGGTTTCCAAAGTTAGGCTCTCTGCCTGTACTGAGTGTTGAGGAACACATCTGGTCCAGGTAGCTTGGCTTGGCTTGCAAGCTGCAGGCTGAGATGCAGTTTGAAATGCAGATTGAGCTCTGGGTGAGAGCCTGAGACAAGATTCCATGAGCTGCCAACTTTTGGGATAACAAAGGGCACCAGGATGGGTGACTGACACAGCAGGAGCTGGGAATTGCCAAGCTTTTGGATAACAAAAGAGATGAAGAGGTGACACCAGCGAGGTGCATGGACACAGAGAGGGGGACAGGAGTAGAAGTCCAGAGGTTCTTTGCTGGAGTCCCTCCTTGGAGGCACCCAGCTCGGGCTGTTTTGGTGTTATCGTGCCATAAATAAATGGCTTTATAGAACTAGACATCTGAGATGCTGCTGTGGGAGACCTGGGTTCAAACCAGCAAGTAAACCTGGTCCAAATGTGTGGGTGGGTGTGTAGGGAGTCAAGTGGGCCACCTGTTGCCTCACTGGAGCCACCCACTGTGAAGGACTTCGGTCCCAGCAGTGAAGCTGGGAGTGTGACTGCCAAAGAGTCTCATGAATGGTCAGAATGGGAAGTTTTCTTAACACTGAGGGCACTGAAAACATGCAACCTGCGTCTGGTTTTCGTGAGTGTTCAGTACTTGTTGAATGCCATGAAAACACCTGAGGCCCTTTATTTGGCTTCTGGTTCATTGGCCTCAGGAGCCTGAATTTATGAACTACCTTTTTGAGCTTGGCAAAACCTCTTATCGACAAGAGATTGACACAAGGGTACTCCACAAAATGCTTGTGACTTTGTAGGGGGTGAGTCATCCTCACAGATGCTGCCAGTCCTGACCTCTTCACTGAAAAGGCTTGGTATTTACACTGCTGCCTTTTCAACACTCCTCAAGCAGCAAAACGGCTGCAATCCTGATTTGAGTGCCCACTTGCTGGCTGGCACTGGGTGAGAGGTGACCGAGTCTCTCTCCTAGAGGCTTCTGGGCTAAAAGACATCATTATTTTTTACTTTTCTGAATCTGCATGTGACAGTGAACAGCCTCCCAGAGGCACTGATGGAAAGAAATATATTCTGGCTATATATAGACGTAAATAAGACCCGTTTTCTGGAATCTGCCCCCTTCCTACACAACTCCTGGAGATGCTCACAGCCTGGGCTTCCTGGATTTTCCCAAGATTTTGGGGTGAAGGAGCAGAAGTGGTGATATAGGACATATTCCCTGATGGGGAATACTAACTCTGGCCATCAGTTTGCTGCAGTGGGACCCCTCTCTTCAATCTTTCCTCAGGGAAAGGCTGGGATTTAGATTACTGGGGCAACAGTGCCATTTCTGAAGAGCTTGTTACCAACAGTACAGACCACATGCTTACAGAAACTTTGATGCTTTTAAATTAACAAAGTTATTTCATTTCTGTCAGCACCCTGCTGTTCCTTTGGGATTATGTTAAAATGCAAAAATTTCTCGTTAATTACTTCAAATGCCAAGGTTTAATCACAATGCCTCCAAGTTAAATTTCAAGCCAGCCAAACTTTCGGAGCCATACAGGAGACAGACAGACATATCCATTATCCATAGCGAGTTCATCCTTCAAAAAGAAAAATGAAGAAGGTCAATGTTACTTATTTCCCAGCACCAGTATTTCCTCTTTCAAGCACAGATCATGTTAACTGGAGCATGCAGAAGCTGGTGTTGTACTTGTCTAGCTATCTCTGGGCTGGGGTGCTCCACCTGGACCACAGCTACAAGGGAGAATCTACACTCCTATGAGAAGAAGAGTTAAACCAGGCTTCATTACACAGCTCCAGAGAAAACACACACCCTGGATGGGCATTCTTCCTCATAGTGAGGTAAAGGTGCATTAAAAAGCAAATTCCATGTGGGCTGGTTATCACAGCACAGTTGAAACCTTCCTGTGAGCAGCTGGATTCCCTCCACCCCTGAAGCCAGAAATGAAAGCAGCACTTGCTGTTTGCTGTGAACCATGCCAATTTGAATGTTGGTGTTTCCTATGACAGCATCCCATTTTATTTTCCAGATTTAGAGTTTAGAGACCATGATCTCAAACACAAGGTAACAGCTGCAGAGTTGGTGTGGTAAATCACCTAACTTAAAGCTGATAGATACTTTTTGGCCCTTGGCAGCCAGAAAGGTTTATCAAGCTTAGTGGTGAAAGCATGTCTGAAGTCCTGGGCACCAAGAGAAAGCCTCTAAAACTAAGCAGCTTCAGATTTCAGCAAAATCAGGTGCTGGAAGGTGTTCCAGAGATTAGCTGCCAGTCGTAGGTATTTCCCAGGAGGAGAAAAGAAAACACCTCCCTGCAGGCTCTGCACCTGACCTGTGAGGGATGTTCAGTGCTGCTGCTGCTGCAATGTTGGGCTGAAGGTGTCTGAGCCTGTAATTTAAACAGCACCAGTCCCAGTTTCCCTTTTGAAGCTGTGGCAGTCAGAGAGAGCTGGAATGGTTGGTCACTCAGGGTGACAAACATCAGCTAGATGAGAGGTACCAGCACACGCTGCCCTGTCACTGACTCTGCCAAAATACTAAATTTTTATCTCCCTGACAATGCTTTCAGCGGTGAAAAGGACGAAGCATCCAAAGAAAGCGTCTTCTGATTATACTCTGGGGACTGCAATCTTGCAGTTCTCTTTGGTGCTGTGTCTGTGTCAAAGAGTTACATTTAATTTACACTGTCTTAAAAATTAACAGTTAGGATTTAGAAGACCGTGGCATGTTTTCATGTTGCAATATTTACCAGTTTTCTCAGAGCCCAAGGTCCAGAGCCACATTTCATCAGGGGGAAAAGAATTCAGTACTTTTTGAAAACTTAAAAGTTGTTGAGAAGTAGACATCATAATAGTGATAATATTATTAAAAAATAAGTCTCAGACCTGCTGAAAAAACCCCCAAACCTATGACTTCTAAGACAACTTCATGACTTTTAGATCCCACATAATTATTTTCTAAAATATATTGTTGTCAAAGCTGTGATTTAGCTCATAAAATCCTTGTTGTTTAGGGATAATAACACATCCTGGGGTTAATGGATTCTGTAACCTCCTCTGTTCTGGTTATTTTTAAGAATCAGGCACTGGCAGCCAGCTGGAGAGCACTTTATTAGCCAGCATCCCCAGAGAGCAGACACTGCGACACTTGATATCTTTTTGGCTTAGAGGATATGGCAAGGACACAAAGCTCCTCACAGCACCTTGGAAAATGAAAGAAAAGCAATGACACAGCCTGAAACGTGCTGGGCAGCATCTCACTGACCAGGGATGCCTTGGCACAGGGTTTCCCTTATCCTGTGCCTGCTCTGTCCCACTGCCACCACGACCAGGGAGCAGGGCAGGTCTGACCTGCACCCTGCCCTGATGTAGCACCTGCTGCATGTGTAGCTGATTTTTATTTTTCATATAAAATAATACTACAATATCTACATTAAGTATTCACAAGCTTGAATGCATTTAATTTTTTAAATGATGTTTGAAAGCAAAGGGTTGTGTTCTTGACAAATATGACACTACTTGAGAGACCAAAATCAACTTTATTAACATTAGATCTTACATAAATCTATCTATCTATCTATCTATCTATCTATCTATCTATCTATCTATCTATCTATCTATCTATCTA
>NW_016690267.1:3612439-3763887 GCF_001604755.1 Lepidothrix coronata | reverse complement strand
GCCACATAAAAAGTGGTCACTCCATCCCTGCAAGTGTTCAAGGCCAGCCTGGAGGGGCTCTGAGCAACCTGGTTTAGTGGAAGGTGTCCCTGCTCTTGGCAGGGGGTTGGAATGAGATGGTCTTTAAGGTGCCTTCCAACCAAACCATTCCATGATTCTATGAAGTCAGTGTCTGGCAGCCCCACAGACCATGCAGTCTGAATTCCAAGTCCACTTAAAATAATACAAATGACTGGGAGGGCAATCACTCACTATAAAGGTCACCAGGGCTCTGAGGTGCAGCAGTAGAGGATCCCTTACTCCTGAGCAGCAGCTTTGTTCATAAAATTCCTGTGTAGTTGTTGCAGACCCACAGAGTGGGTCAGGGCCAGCACCCAGGGGATTGTAGAGATGCTTTGCATGGGGAAAATGACATGACTGAAGTGGGCCAGAATGAAAACAAGGAAGAAAATAACACACATGGTCCCCTCAGGTATGGGATGGTTCTTCCTGCACGAGCATTTGGAGAGGGGACATGGCTGCTAAATTGTGCTGGAATTTTCACTCCAGCTCTAAGAAAGAGCTGCTTCTGTTTCTTCTTCTCAGTCCAGGCTCTGTGTGTTCCTCCCTTCCTGGCTGTGCTGCCACAGGTCACTTCATGAAGCTGGCTGTGAACAGGGAGCATGTGCTCCAGCCCGTGCAGCCTGACACCGCCCAGCTCACACACAGTCGTCCACAGTCTCCTTCCTTAGGATCAGCAGGATCCATGTGATACACTTTGAACCCCAAACCACCAAGAGTTACAATCCCTTGAGACAACAACCCAAAAATAAGCCAGGGAAGAGCTAGAAATTAAATACTCTCCAGGTAGGGGATCAAGTTCCAGGCAGATTTTAAGAAATACTTTTCTGAAAAAGCCTCTCTACTGCAAAGTATTGATACTTTCTCAAGCCCTTTATATTCCCCCCATCAAAACTGGTGAAACAGCCTATCCAAAATAATGATTGTCACAACAGGCACTAACCATACACTCCATGGAGTCCACTGCTTTTGGTATTGGTATTTTGTATGAAGGTGTTTCAGTAACGCTACCATGAAGGGCATGAAGGGCGAATGAGTGGAATTTGACAGCATTTAGGAGGGAACAGAACTCATGTGCTTGCATTCCCTGACCTTTTTTGTTGTACAGTGCAAGGTGAACCCTGTAACAAACACACCTTAGGCCAGCTGTTCAACACAAAGCTTGTGGATTCACCTTACTGCTGATTTCAAACCTGTTCTGTAAGAAATTCTGTTTCCTGCAAAAATAAATAAAACTGACCAGAGCCTTTAGCAATGATATGAAGTAGAATATGCTTAAAGAAAATAAACTGCCATTATTTGCTTACATCTATAAGCTTTGCTGATTCATATGTATTTGGTAAAATGCACTGAAAGAAAAAACAGAGGGGAATTAATGTACACACGGTTTTGATTGGAAAGCCCTCAAAAGTGAGTCATTATTTCATGTCTGCTCTGATGAGAAAACACAGCTGCAGCCTCTGCTGCATGTGAGCCCATATGGACTGATGAGATCCTGGCAGTGGCAGACAGAGGATGAGGATGGCTGTAAAGCCTTCACCACTGAAACCTTCCTGTGTCAGCAGGACGGGCCAATGGCAGCAGGACAAAGTCCTCCAGCCTTCTCTAGCTGGGACAGAAAGGCACAAAAAGGCTCTGCTGGGGTCTCCTAACAGGTAAGCTCCTCCACAGCACATGCTCTGGTGTGAACAGCTTGCAGGGGGAGCTATTTTAAATGCTTTGTTACAACTGTATCATACTTATACTGGAGTGAAAAACATACTCTATGTCCCCCCCAAAAATCTTTGAACAAATATTCCTTTACTATTTTCAGTTGCCCACGCTGTTGGCAGAAAAAGGGTCCTGGAGAAATTCTGCAGGGGCTGCTGGACAAGGCAGGTGCCAGCTGCTGGGACACTGCCACGGAAAACGTGGGAAAGAATTACTTCTATTAATGCAACTGCAAAGCTTTTCTTCTGCAGATCCCAAAGTGCCCTAAAAAGTTGGTCTTTCACAGAGAAGAGCAAACTTACATCTAGAGGTTGAAGGGTCAGCACTCCTGATCCCAGTGTCTTCCTTTTCTTTTCTTTACACTGAGTAGGCACTGGAATCATCGTCTGTGGGACAGCCACTGTGTTTAAGGAGATGAAGACAGGTACAGACAGGTGAAGTGAGCCATTTCTGAGGGACACAAGCATGCAGGTAGTTGCAGATGCAGTTTGGAGAGTTAAGTGATGCAGGTCAGCCATCATTTTCCTGTAATGTCAGATGTTAAGAACTGCATCCAGCAGTTCTTGTTATATGTGGCGACTGAATCCCCAGGTTTTAACATTAAACAAAAACCCAATACCTGCTGAAGTAGCACCAGCATGAGATCAAAGAGAAACATCTGCAAAGAAAACAAGACATGACTTCAAAGCCCTTCATTGACTCCCTCACACTAAAGTCACCAAGTTCTGAGACTTTGCTCTGCTTTTCCATCTATTTTGTGTTTAGATACCACAACCACCACAGTGTCTTCAAGTGTAATTAACTGACACTGAAATTGCTTATGCTGCTGCCATCCCAGGAAGGTCTTGGGGGCTGGCACACATCCCAGCACATTACTCACTCTAACACAAGATGTCAACACATCAGAGCAAGGACTCTTCTCACTGTCAGTGTTTCAGAGCATTCACCGTGCACGTTCCCTGCACTGGCAGTGGACCACGCTCAGCCTGGCCTGGCTGGGCCAATGGGTCTGGGATTTGCTGCTAGAGGGCTTAATTTGGGTTGGTACACTGGCAGGAGGTGGAAGTCCCACACAGTTCATATCACCTCTGTGAAATCAGCAGATCTTTCAAGAGTTCTTTTAATCCGTGGTGATCGAATAGTAACTTTGATTCAAATATCCTAAAAAAAGGGGAGAGGGATTAGAAAGGGCTGAGTAAAATCCCTATGATTAGCAAAATATCACTTTGTGGTGTCTGAAAGCAGCAGAAAGTAGTATGAATCTGGAAAGAAAGACAGGAAACACTACAGTTTCCTTGTGAAAAATCTAGTGAAAAGTCAATCTGACCTAACAATCAGATCCCTCTTGTTCTGTGGAGCTCTGGATGCTGTATCAGTGCCATGGCTTCACTAGTTGTAGCTGGGAAATAGATGGGAATCACCCTGTTGTTGAAACCCATGTAGATACAGAAATCCTAAGCAGAGCCTCAGGCTCTGGGAATGAAGACCATTCCCAGTCCCGGGAATTGGAATATACATTCTCTTGTGACTGCAGAGAACCACGACTGGCACAACACTGAATCCCTGCCACAAGTTAACCTCCTGCAAAAGGAAGAACGGGGACTTTAAGCTTCCCTTCAGAACTAACAATGTGGTAAAAACCAGAATGAGATGCAGATGATGCCAAGTGTGGGATCACAACACTGATGGGATCACACTGAATGAAGGGTGGGGCAGTGAAAAATTTGTCCTCTATTTATTTTTGCATATCCTAAGTGACCAAGCATTCATCAGACTTTTAACACTGATCTGAGGACAAAGCTGAAAGAGCCACATAAGCCCCAGTTTGCACTGGATGGCACATAAAACCCACTGCATTTGTCCCTTGGGCTGCCTGGCTGCTGCCCTGTCATAATTAGTACAGAACCTTCTGCAAGGTGTACGGGTACAGCACCCCAAAGCTTGTGCTAAAAAGCTGGTGTGGTGTTTGTTCAGAGAAATTTAGCAGACACAGAGCTCTCCTAAATGAAAGAACTCATCAAAGAGAGCTTCTAAGGTAAATACATCCTCTTAGCAGGGCCTTATCTCTGCCCGGCGGATCAAAGAGCGCTCCTGCTCAGCTCCCCAGCGTGCAGGCGTTATCACCAGTCCTCTGCAAAACAGGCTGGCTTGCTTGATGACTTGCAGGCCTGTGAGACATGCATCACACGTGAAACTCGTGATGATGAGCTTGAGGATTTCCAATAAGCAGGTATCTAATGTCAGACTGCCATTTAGGAACCTAAATGAACACCCTGACCTTCAGAACACAAGAAGCTCTACCACACCCAAAGAGTCCAAGTGAAGGGGGCTTTTAAAAGTTACTAATTAATTTTATCAGCCTCCAGGAATGGATGAATCAAAAATGTATTTGGAACTGTCCCCATGACCTGCATGTGCCCTGAAATACTCACTAAACACCAACAGTTGTGATTTTAAAAAAATGCTTTCCATTTGAATTTTTTTTCTCTGGCTCCATTGCCCAGTGAAAGACACACAGACACACAAACCAGACCAGGCAGGAGGAGGTGGCAGAACTTCTTATACCCAAAGTGCTGTCAAATATACAACATTAAGCTTGAAGGTGGCAATCTTAGGTCACTTCTAAAAACAGTGATTTCCAACAAAAGTTTGATCTTGAAGGAATGATGTGACATCTAAGAGATTATGAAAGGGATAATTATTCCTTTGGTGGAAGAAGAAGCTACCCACTTGCTGGCATACCTCAGCAACTTGAGGTAGGATCTGTTATAAAAATCCTACTCTGCTGACAGAGAAGGTGCTGGAAGAGGATGAATAGTTAGTTACCTTTCACATTCAGGTTCACTGGGTTTGTGATCTGCTCTCACCGCCCTTTTTCATCCTTCCTGGGGCTGTGGCTGGAATGTTCCACTGGGAACAAAATGCATAAAAGGGATCAAACGAATCCGAGGCCACAAACAAGTTTTGTAACCAGGAATGGCTGATCCTGCACCAGCCAACTTCTTGTGAAGTCAAGGTGATGGTATCAGCAGGAATATTTCACCCCCTTCTGCTTTTGCTTTGATCCCTGGGCAACCTCCAGCAAACTTTATCAGGGATCCCTCCCCTCTGTCTTCTGGGATTCACCAGGTCTGTTACCACCATTGTGCTTCTTTGTGTTTTGGCATCTGACTCTGACCTCCTCCACAGCATCACTTCCTCTTGTCTCTAAGGTTCTGTGATCCTGTTTCAGCTGAGTTGGGCACTTTGGTACCTCTTTGGCTTCTGGCATGAACGACTTCTTCAGTGCCACACACAGACAACATGGGAAGCCTGGACCCAACACTGGCATTCTTTGGATTAGTTAAAAGGAGATTCTGTAATGAACAATCTCCACTTTGAGGTCATGCCCCTCAAAAAATGCTTGTAGTATAACCAGAAAACATTGTGTACCACGTTAAAAAAGATTCATGTTCTAAGAAGAGGACAGCAGAGAGGTTAAAAAGCAGAATAAATATGACTTTCATTAAAAAGAATCATGCACTATAGTCAACCCCCCCCCCTCAGCATCTGCTAACACTGCTTTCAAATTTGTTAAAGGCAGAGAGGGACTGAAATAATTTTAGCCATTTTGGAATAGCCTTCATGGCACAAAAAGGCATGTTTTACACTGAGTTAGTTACCAGCTTGAATCAGGTACACTGTGCATGCAATTTACTTATGTGATCCCATGTCTGTCTTCACACAGGCTCTGTTTCATTCAGTCCACAAGACAGAGATGCAAAGGAACTTACTCTGACTCATCAGATCAGATGAGTCCCATTAGTTCCAAGTCAAGAGCACAGAATGAATCAAAGTGACTTTTTCAAGCAGAAGAGCTTTGCCAAAAAGAGCAATGGGAACAAACAAAGCTCAGGAGAAAGCTGAGCCTGAAGATTGAGCTGGAACATTATTAAGTCAATAAGAAAAGCCAACAGAGAGGTTTGAGGGAGAGAGGGGAAGGAATTTATGCATTAACCTGCCATGTCACTGTGGGGTTTACCCATTTGTAAGCACTTCTACCACAGTCCTCCTCCCCTCAAAATCAGTGATAAAACCTCCCTTGATGCACCAGTGCAGGGTCTGACCCTCCACAGCAATTTATACCTTGAAAGGTACAAGCCAATTAATCCTTCCAGTCTTGGTGAGGCAAGAGATGTTGACGTGGCCCAAAACCTCTCTCTCTACATGGAAACTAAAAAAGAGAGATCTGACTTTCTCCAAGTCACAAAGTACATCCTTGGCAGAGCTGGGAGGGGCTCAGAAAACTGTAGGGTGCAGAAATCCCAGTTCTGAGCTCAGCCTAGGCACAAACAGATCACAGTTTCTGATGGCTGCTGCCAACCACACTGACAGGAGGACTCTGGGACTGGCTCAGTGTCCTGGCAGTTCCTCTTGCAGGCTCCGTGCTCCCCTCCCTATGCCATCCATTCACCTGGTAGTAGTAGAACAGTTTCAGGGTAATGATGAGATACACAAAAAGAGTCAGCAGCCCCCCAGCTAAGAGAAAGAAGAGAAAAACAATTAAAGTGAAGCAGGAGCTCACACACCAACCAACCACAGCTTCCCAAGTGCAGACAGTGCAAGAAACTCCCCTATGTTTGCTCATCCGACTGCAGATATCTCTGTTCCTACAGTCTGACAGATGCCTTCAAAATAGACATCTAAAAATCGTTCTCCTGTCTAAAATGAGAGAGTGTGACACTCAGCTGTGCAGGTATAATTTTATTTTATACATGCTTGGAACTAAACTCAGCCCAGCTGCATTGTCAACGCAGACACAGCGTCTGCCATGAGGGGCCTCCTAGAACTGAAAGGATGGGAGCAGCCAGCCTCATCCTGGCTGGAATTTGTTCAGCAGTGAGATACGGGGACCCTAATGAGAAACATGTTCTGCACTGGAAAGGACAACCAGGACGTGCTGTCAGTGAGGACATCAGCAACACCACCGAAAAGCAATCGTTTGGCAACACGTGAGCCCAGAGGTGCCAGAAGGGCTGTCATCTGCCACAGTATTTAGAATAGGAAGGAACTGTGGGAGGGTTTGTTTGTGTTCCTAACAGCAGCCAGTGTAGATAGTTAAAACCATAGAACACAATAGAAAAAACCCCCAACCCTCACTCTAATACCTTTCTCTCTTCCCAGATATCGCTGTACCATTCAGAAGGTGCCGTTAAAGCTCTTTTTTTGCACACAGCAAGCCCTATAAAAACAGCCCTCTAAAACCAGGGGGATTTCACCCACTATCCTTCAATATTCCACTTGACTGAATGTCAGCCACAGGCCTCTTGATCCCACCACTCTGCGTGGGCTCACACACGCACACAGAGAGAAGCTACAAGATGTTCTGAGTCTGCTTTAAAAGAGCCCACCCCAGACACAGAAACACAGAGGGCATGAGCAGCACAGACCACAGGAGAAAATATCTCATTTGCTGCATCTTTCTGAAGTTCCCAGTGATTTAGTTGTTTCAGCAGATGGAGCCATTGCAGTATATACACCATGGATTGAAAACTAGGCCAGTTACAGCCTATTCAAAGGGAAAAAACCTTCTGCCTGCTGTGAGGACGTTTTCAAAAGAATCCTTGGCTGTATCCAGGCAAGTGTGTGTCACTTAGGCAACTACATGCTCTTTTAACAAGTGGACTGGCTTGCCCTGAATGTCCTAGGACTGATTTTTAGATCTATAGGATCGTTAGTAATTATACATTAGAATCACCAATGAAGTTCATGGTTTTAACGCGCATTTGAAGGCTGGCTGGTCCCCAGATCAAACCCACTCAGTAATTCTGGTACATAAACCCCAGCCTTTGCCATGATAACCACCTGGTACCCCTTACTGGTGCCACAATTTGTTTTTTTAGAGGCCCGATGTCGCTACCATGGAAAAGGCATCTAAGCTGCAATTGCTGGATTGTTGTGTTGCAGGATAACCCTGACTGATGGAGTCAGGCTTTCAGAGTATTTACAGTGAGGAAAGTGATGCAAGTAAGAATACAACAATTCAAGTTTCCAGAAACACCTTCACTTATGAGTATGACCCCTTAAAGGTTGTAAGAAGATAACTATGATCATAAACTTGGGCATGAAACACCGACCAATTCACGGTACAATTAGAATTTGAGATAAATGGATTAATAATCTCCTGCTCAAGCATCTAATTAAGAAGAAGCTGTATTCATCAAAGGCTGCTGTTGACATTATACATTACTGAAGGGGAATGGGGATTTAATATCTCCTTGGTATGCAAACTCATTACCATTTTCCCTGATGGAGGCTACACAGATATTCAAGGGGCAGAGATTATGACACTTAATATAGAAAGAGAAAATGCCCGACAGAATTGACCCCAGCTTTGCATGCTGTGTAAGATCCACTTGTAAGCTACACAGGAGTAACTTGGTGAGTCTGCCCCATCTACTTTTAAATGCTTTGTATTTAAAATGTATTTTAAATGCAGCTCTTCTACAGTGGCAGCCGCATCAGCTCCGGGACGTGTTGCCATTGTACTGCTGTGCTGATGGTAAAGCAGGGTAACACTTCTAGCCCAAAAACAAACCTCTCACCTGGAGCTGTGGCTTTCCCTGTACAGACCATCACGGCAGGGAATGTTACACTGAAAGCAAGTTAAGAGGCTGCAACACCAAACCTGTGCTTTCAGCACCAGGAACCTACAAAGGACAAAAATGGTTTGTTATTATAAGATCCAGGGATGGCTTGGCCTTATAAGTAACCTGCCAGAAATCAAGGGGAATTTGGTGAAATCAAGAGCTCACAGAGGGCTAGGCAATGATCAAAGGAAAAGGAATTTCTGCCATGCATTTCCACTAAAAGCTGGAGGTCTAGCTTCTAATCTATCATTCCATCCCAGACTCCAAATCAAAGACTTCTCATTGCACTAACTCCTGTGGTAGCTTTGGATTGAAACAGCTATTGGAATTGAGGCCACAAGCCCCTTTTCATTTGAGAATAATTCTAAATTTAGACTCTAATCTTCAAATGAAAGCAGGAAGCTGATCTACCTCACTGCATTACTAATGTTCTTTACAAATATATGATGCCTTAAAGGCATTTTGTTTCTCTCAGTGTATATGTGGCAAAGAATCGGATTAAAAGGATGGATTTTGCTAGAAATACCCATCATTACACAGAGCAAGCACAATTAATAAGGAACCAGTTCACCCACCTTTTTCATATACCTTTCTATAAAAACTGCAGTAAGCACAAGCAAAAGAGAAGCTGAAAAGAAGGAAACAATAAAACTTGAAGAAATAACTGTATTCTCCACTGATGTGATAACGTGGTTGGTGTGTGTGGTCAGAGGCTGGGCTGAACTTGCTGGAAGCAATGGCAAACTAAAACTTCTTTGGGGATCATCAGTCAGGCAGCTGCAAGTCAGGAGTTGCATTTATGGAGCTGAAGCTTCTGAGCCCATGGGCTCAGCAGAGGTTATCTGGAACTGACCCAGTGAAATGATGAGACTGCAAATAAGACAAAGCACATTCCCGGCCAGCTGCTCATCCATCCTCCTGTGAAGGTCAGACCTCCCTCGTGAGGAACCTTCCACAGATGAGGGACCTTGCAATGGCATCAAGATGAAAAAGCTGGGCAGAGACTCTGTATGAATCTACAGTTTTAAACTGCTCCTTTTGAAGCTGTGTAGTCCAAGAGTGGCTTTTCAAACATTTTTGTACCAACTTGCTGAATTAGGGAAGGGAATCAATACCACCCCCTGACATCTCAGAAGGCTGGGTTTCTGTGAGACATTAACTCTGAAAACTAAATGCTGATTTAAATTCATTGTTTTTAAGGGTGTCATTACTCATCAGCTTTTCAGAAACAGCCAACTGTTTTGGTGGGGACAGTCAGAGAGAATTGAGATGACGCCATTGCATCCACCACTAATTATTTGGAAGGAAATTAAATGCAAGGGAAAATGTAAAAGTAGGGGAAAACGTAAAAGCAGAGCAGAGCACCACACAGGCTGCTGTGAAGAAAGTTAACTCCAACCCAGACAGATCTAGTGCAGTGCTCTGTCACAAAATTATTCCTAATGTTTAAAGCCAAAGTAGGCTTGCATGCAAAGGATGTTATAAACAACCTGCTGCAATTTTAAGCAATTTGCATAAGACCTTTATCTTCAAGGTCTGACTCACACATTTTGCTGTCTGAGAGCTGAGCCTTGGTCTGTAAAACCAGCTCATTAGGAACCACAAACCCTATCATGTTTCACCTGGAGTAAAAAACAACTGTCATCCAGTCTGACATCTCTACCAGAAAGCCCTAGAATTGTGGGCATTTAGAAATGGAGCACAGAAAAAAATCTGTACATAAGGGAAAGATGAAAATGTAATGACACAACAATCATGGAAGGAGACCTTTAGTCAAAAAGAGAAGAAAATCAGAGCATTTGCACTGAAACACCAGTTAAAAGAAGTATCAATGTCTTTAAGGACTGCTAATTGTAATATTGAAAGATACTATCAACAAAACAAAAAATCACCCCTGGTGAATGGATATAGCTCCGCTTTCTGTAGTGGTTTTACATCTATTTATACCATGGAGATATTTTGGCCCTAAATTCTCCGAGGAGATAGGTTTTTGAACTCCATATTTTGAAAACAAGATCTAAACCCATCAGTCATCTCAATGAGATTATGCTGGGTTTGCCAAACCTTCCCCACTTAATATGCTTTTCTGTTATTTTACTAGCTCTGCTTGTAAATACGGGATTATAAGAAAAAAAAAGAGAAAATCAAAAGATATGCAGCTTCTCCTAGAAGAGGTTAAAACCCTGTCAAAAATCCTCATCTGGATTTGTGTGATAAAGCCTGCCACTGAGTACAAGCCACAAAGTCCAGAGAAAACGCATTTGCTTTTAAAACATCTCATGGGGCTTTGTCACTTTTCAGTATGAAATTCCTGGATATTTAGCTGATGGCACTTGCACCCCGCTGACTTGCTGGCAGTGAGATATATTGCTGGGCACGTACAGGGGTGTTTCATGAAAACCAAGATAAACTTTATAAGATCACAGAGCAGTCCATGCCTGACAGAGCGAAGCTGTCAGATCTGAGGATGCACCGAGACAGGCTGTTCTCAGAACTACACAGCCACTCGGCTGGCAGACAATGCAAGCTGCCTGTCTTGTCTCCTCTTCACGTTCCCACACACTGTGAATCACTGGAATTCTTCCAGATAGGATGCTCAAAACGAACTGCATCATCCCCCTAATCCCTGGACTCCAGTGTTTAACATCTCAAACTCTCCCCACACGCTTCCCAAGCTCCCTGACACCCGGGATCACTTGCCTGCTCTGGCAAGTGATAGTGGGTAGAGAGGAAGCTGCAGGACCCCACAAGCATCCATTTGTAGCAGGATGCTCTGTTTAAGTGTGGATAAACAAGCTCAAAATTCACCCTGTGTGCAAAAGTGATCAGTGCTGGATGCAGAAGAGGGGTCAGCTGCTTTTGGCGTTGAAGAATTCTGAGCCCGGCCTGACTTATCAGTCCCAAAGTTAACCACCACAGGATGTTTCACTGATATTCTGTCAGGAACAATGTTTCCTGACAGAAACTGGCACCTGTGAGGAAGTGGCAGACAAAGTTCCTGATAAAGGAACCAACAGGTGATAGTGCTGATAACTCATGTAGAGCTGCTGAGCTGACACAGCCTGGAGACATCTGACTGTCGGTCCATCACTTTATAATGTAACAGCCCAGTCCCACTTTTGGGAGGGTCTTCTCAAACACCCCTTCTCAGAGTGTGTGTGGAGATCCCTCCCTTGAGTGTGGACACCTCTGAAGGTCACTCCTGGAGGCTGAGCAAAAGAGCTTTGCCCATGGTCATTGGTGTGGGTGAGTAACATCAATCTCTACTTAATAAACATTTTGCTAGCTCTGACATAATTGCTTCAATAATGCTGCAATAAATAGTACATTGTGCTAGTACTTACAGCTTCCTATACTGTGTAGTAAATAATTCTGATTAAGATATTTTAGTCTAATCATTATAAATCCAAATAATTAATTTATTTTATTGAAGTAAATATATTCCATTTACCAACCTTAATCCTGCCAAGCAAAGTCATACAAAGGCTCAATTACACCTATATAATCCTTTAGACAAATACCATTGACCAAGCCTGGGCCTAGAGTTGGAACAAGCCACATCTCTCTGAGAAGGAGTTTAGAAAGCAAGGGGGTCCTTTCTTCTCCTCGTGACTCAGTGGGAGGATCCACCTGGTAAAACCTGATCTGAAGCTTCCATTCTGCCCAGGATGTCCTCGAGGAGCTCAGAAATTACTGCTCTCAGCCCACCTTTGGACAATTTCCTGTCATTCCCAGCAGCCACCTCTCTGTCTCCCCATGACATGAGGAACACAAGCAGGAAACTCTGGATTTCTCTGCTCCTCGTGGACCTCCTACCTGTTATTATACTATTAGCCTTTCCCACTGGGGCATAGAATTTCTGATGTGCTCATTCTGACTATAATCATATTATATTAGCCGAATTCTCAGTATGTATTCAGTGTAACCTGACATTTCAACTGCGTTTTTTATATTGAGGGATAAAAAAACTTCTTCACAAGTTATGAACAAGATTCTTGTTGACACGGTGCAGTGTGCCCCAGAGAGGTGCTGTTAGATTTCCCTTCCTGCATGGGATCAGAAAAGAAAAAGTTTGGATCTTTCCCTATTCTACTAAGCCTCAAAAAAACGTGGGACAGCCTGACCTCTTACCCACAGCCCAGAAACGAAAAGCAGCAGCCAAGAGGCAATCAGATTTAAGGCATTCAGAGGTTCTGCTGGCCAAAGAGAGCAAACCCTGGGCCAAAAAAGGAGCATTCACACTGACAAAGCCACGGGATATCAGCATTCTGCTCATCTAGTGCTGGTGGATGAAGGGCTGGAGTAATGCTGGTAATGCTGAAACCGTGGTTCAAAGAGCACAGGCAGCTGAAAGCATGAAATGCAGATTACTGAATCCTCTCCAGCTTGTGATCCTGGGTCAGTGTATAGGCAGCATGGCAGATAATTCAGCCTCTTATTCCAGATCTTGAAAAACATGTAATGTTGCCTGCTTTTTTTTTTTTTTAGTAGCTCACTTAATAAAACTCTCCAGAATTATGTGAATGAGGGTGAGAACCTAGAATGAAAACGGAGTAACAGGATATAAAGAGAAAAAGATGAAAAAAATCTGTAGTCAGATTTACAGTTGCTTATTTGAGTCTGAAAGACAAAGAATAATCTTTTCTTTACAGGGGAAAAATTTGCAGATTTTAGCTTGTTTTTACTGGAAATATCCTGGATAGCTCAGAAATCCCCCCTCTCCCAAAATTTAGAAAGTGAAGCTTATATAGCAACCCACCCCTGTCTCTTCCTTTCAGACAGGTCATCAGTTTCTAGTTTTTATGTAATTTCCCAAAATAAAGCTTTCTTCTGTGCACAAAGATTGATTCATTAGATGTTTTTGTCTCTGGGCATTGAGCAGCCTTTAGCTGAATAGAGTTGGAGTTCATGCAACTTAATTGGAAGAGCATCATTTCCAACATCTCCCTAGGATATTTAATATGAATGGTGAGACACAAGAAAAAGAAATTGCTGATGTTTAGTATTTTGTGCCATGGAAAGCACTCATTGTTTTGCTCAGCAGCTTGAGCACTTTACAGGTGGGAAAGGGTCTCCCTGTCCAGAATGAACACAGTACTTTTCTTTCACCCTCGTCATGTGAGTGGATGTGAAAGAAACTAAAATACATATGAGTTTTCTACTCACATCATCACAGTCACCTTGAGACACCAAAAGTTTGAGAAATCTCAGCACTTTAGAATTTATTGCAGATACACAGTTCTGCACAGTAACCAGCAATTTTCTTTAATTTCTTGCTGAAGGCAGTTATCACAATTATAATTTTCCCAGACTTCTAAACAAAAACAATAATAAATTGTCATCTAGGGAACTCCAAATGCAAGAAGCACCAACAACTTTGGCAGCCCTCCCAGCTAAAGCATAAAAAGTTTTAGCAACATGGCACCACTCCTCAAAAAAAGAAATCTTCTTCAAATGCCAGCTGCTGATTTAACTGTGATTTTCCACTTACCAGAAAAACTACACAATGGTTAAAAAAGCCCTGGAAATTGCTGAATTCACTCCCACATAATAAGAGTGAAGGACAGCTGGGAAAAATTTTTGAGTTCTAGAAATGCTTCTGTTCTGTCAAAAATTTTGTCTGCAATACCAGCTGCAGCATCTGGTTTATCTTATGACTTCAACCCTCCTTTTTAGAAAGTGCTTAAAAGATTTTGAAAGCCATTGTACAAGCTGGCCAGAGACCCTGCTGCCATTGCTGCCCTCTGGCTGAGAGACCCTCGGCATGTTTGGTTATCCTAAACTCCTACATTTCATCTGTGGCTGTTCTCCTATCTGCAAAATGTGACAATCCACAGTTCCTCCAAGTGGAAAGCAATGACACTCTGAAATGTAAATATGAATATGGTGTATCATTAACTCCATTGCTGAACCTCTCACATTTGCAGATAAACTGAGGAGGAAAGTTATTATCGCCTTGGTTTAACTATTAGTTTGTGCTGCTACCCCTTTTCCTTCAAAAAATAAAATTGTACTGGACTGCAGAATCTGCCTCTTGGAGAGCAGTATTTATGTATATGAGGTAGCATTTAACTCCCTCAGGATAATCCCGCTGAAGCCAATTGGTTTACTCGAGTTATACGCCTGTATTTGCACAACAAAGGGGTTGCAAAGGCTTGTAGCACAGACAGAGGACGATTTACAAATAAGAACT
Source organism: Lepidothrix coronata (assembly GCF_001604755.1). NCBI lineage: Eukaryota > Metazoa > Chordata > Aves > Passeriformes > Pipridae > Lepidothrix > Lepidothrix coronata. Next base: position 3,749,295 of record NW_016690267.1, on the reverse strand, counting down.
CCCACTGCCACAGGCAAGTTAACCGATTAGGAAATGCAAATTTGCCGAGTGTAAGCTCCAGGAGGGAAAGGAACTGCAAAGTAGCATCAGGAAGGCCCGGGGATGCGGGAGAAGGATGTGTGCTCCAGTGTGTTGCCCTCCATCAGCTCTGCTCTCAGGAGTGTGAACACCACACGCCTGAGTTCTGTGTGTGCACTCAGCATCCTCCAGCCAGGATCACACAGTGAGATCCTGCAGTCAGTTGTCTCATCTAGGGGTGTTAAAGCCCCTGGCAGCATTTCTGATTGCTTGATAACAAATGCAAACAAGAAAAGCAAATCATGCTGTAATCATCTCTACCTGAGAGGGGACAAGGGCTCAAGATCAACCTTAGTTTGTGCTGTGATTTAATCCAATATGTAGAGACTGATGATTCCTCCCTCACTTTGACCTAAGGTAAGGGGAGGTCACAGGGAGTGGTGCTTCCTTCTCCCATCAACATCCTGCAGCTCTTTCAGTTGACTTACTTCACATATTTAATATTATTTAGATTATCCACGATGGCACCATCAGCTGCCTCTGTCATAACCTCATCTGCACAAGCTGATGTGACACAGCTCAGCAACTGTGCAGTACACACAGGCATCAGCCTGCTCTAATGGAAATCCCTAGATGGAGCAGGGAACATAATTATGCTTCCCCGAATTTATCTGATGTTAAATTGGCTGAATTTTGTGGTATTGAGGATTTAAGAAGTACATGGATGAGACACAACAGCTGTTCCTCAGTTTCTAAGACTTTACTCTTTCCCATATTTTGCAACCCTCTAATTTATCTACTGTACCTTGAAGTAATTTGGGTTTTATTCATCACAGCTCAAACTTAATTCTGTAGCACTTTGGACTATCATTACTCAGTTTTTGGCATATATCAGTTATGACACAGGGCATTCCTTTTCCTTCAGGAAAGTCTTGAAATCATATTTATGAAAATATAATATGATTTAGGATGCTGGGGTCATCATGCACATTTTTATACTAAGATTCACACACACAGGTGTTCAAGAATAAGAACCTGGCTGGTACCTTCCTCAGGATGAGAAGGCAAACATACTACAAAGAGAGGTGACACAATTTTGTCAATCAAACTCATTATTCTTTAAAATTCTCACAAAAGAACAATTCTTCAACTGATTTTGCAGGGAATGTAAACATCTTTCCTTCTGTGTTCTTTCAGCTTTACACAGTGCCTCAGGCTTTCCACACCTCTGTGCTCATTTCCCTATCACACACCACAGGCTGAGGCATCTTGGGACACAGGGAAATAGTGCTTTTCTTTCTTCTTTTTCCAGATATCTTAGTTCTGCACCCTAGAAAAGGCATATTCCATTTCCATAGTTCTCCTCACTCCCAGTGCACACTTTCATATTTAGCACAGAGATTTGTTTCCTAAACCTCATTAAGCAGGGAATATTTTTACTAATCCAATTCAGCAAATTATAATTTTATCAGAACTGTCCTTTAGAAAGAGCTTTTGGAAATTGCCCTGCAACTCATCTGGAAAATGTGCACAGATAGAAGGATTTATTTTCCAGACAGAAAGATTCAATCTCTCATTTAAAAAAAACACAAAACAAACACAAAACAATACTTAATGTTGCTGACTTTAATATAATGTTTGTTTTGTGTTCTGTTGATAAAAATTCAGTATCTTACAAGAAACGGCCTTTACATTAAATCTCTCTGCAGGAGCACTCCTTGCCCTTACCAGTGCTGTCAGTATTTAATGTTCCTGACTAGTGGGAAAAGGGGACACTCTGGAATCAGCAGTGTGGGGGTGTCACGCTGACAAGCATGTGCATAAATTTCTTCTGTTCCTGAGCCTCTGTTAAGGAAATTTTCCTGTCCAACCATTCAGGAGCCACTTTGGGAATCCCACTCACATCACCCCACACTGTCCCTGATGGGACTGAAGCCCCTTCAGAGCTACTTGTCTAACAAATTAAAGGCATTTAGATTTTTGCAAACCCAGCACCCCACTGTTCACAAAAAGCTCAGCATTTCTTTGTTGGCTGGACTTTTATAGCACATACTGTACCTAAGGGACACATATGTGACGGAAGCACATCATCCTGAGGCCTCAGTCTGCACTGTCTGTGCTCTGTTTTTCTTGGAATGAAATAAAATAGCACAAGATTTAATAAACTGGTTCAAATTTTATTATTTTGCATGGGTTTGACTTTGATGAAGGTATTAAAGTACCAGCATGCTAATTAATGATGACAAAACAACAACAAATCACAGTGGATCCAGCTTGAGGAAACAGCAGCAGGAAGAATGCTGAGGTCGTAAGAATTAAAAGATAATTAAAGATGCATTGGCTTACGCCTTAGTCATGGACTGAAAATGTCATTAAAGAGATCATCAAACCACCCATAAATAACTCTCTGATTATTTTTCAGGGAAATTGTCAGGTGTTTCAACTCTGCTCAATTGTCTGTTTTCCTTCCTCAGCAGAAGAAATGATTACTAGATTATTTAAATCTTATTTAAATGTTATTTTATAGATTATTTCAATGTTCTTTTATAGACCACTGTCTACAGAAAGAGTAACGTTTTCAGCATATATAGCTTAGGGAATAGCAAGAAAACTTTAAAGTGTTGAAAAATGAACTAATTTTGAAGCAACAAAACAAGGACAAAAAAAAAGAAAAAAGCGCAAGGTCATGTTCTAATATGAAGTAAAATTCAGATGAGAATGGAGGATAACCACATTTTTTTTATCCTTTTACAACCAAACCCAGAATTTAGCACGGGGTATTTGATTCTGCCATCCAAATGTGACTTGATTATTTATTTTGCAGCACTAAAATAAATTACTTTGGGATGTAGCCTCCCCTTGAAATCCAAGGTATGCACAGCTCATTAGTAGTGCCTTCTGCCTGCTCAGCACAGCCACATCCGTCAGCCTGATCATGTGCTCTGCAAGACCCATGTCCTTAGTTGCCGAGGGGAAAATTGGGCATAACCAACCCCCCGGGCAGCATTTGCTTGGCTTTCCGTGGGCTCACTGGTGGGTTCACATGAATGGAGGTGTCCCTGCACCTTCCACTATCCCAGGTTGCTCCAAGCCCTGTCCAACCTGGCCTTGAACACTTCCAGGGATGGGGTGGCCACGGCTTCTCTGGGCAACCTGTGCCAGGGCCTCACCACCCTCACAGGGAAGAATTTCTTCCTCATACCCAGTCCCATCCTTTCCTCTGTCAGTGTGAAGCCATTCCCCCTTGTCCTGCCTGGATGCACCTCCAAGCCCCCATGTTCCTGGAGCTCTGTGGCACAGCAGGTTGGTGTGTGGAGGATGGATGTGCCCGCCTGCAGAGGGGCAGCCACCATGGTGCTGAGCGGGGGGATGCCAGGACACGGTGCTGTGCGGATCCACACCTCCAGCTCCATTCCCAATCCAATCCCTGTTCCTTGTCAGATTTTCCCTCATTCCTGATCCTGGCCCTAATCCAGTCTGATTTTTCCCCCATTCAGGATCCCACCCCCTATCGTGTCTGGGTTTCCCCCCATTCCCAACCCTGGCCTCGATCCAGTCTGGGTTTCCCCCCATTCCAGATTCCAACCTCAATCCTGTTTGGGTTTCCCTGATTCTGGATTCCAGCCCCAATTCAGGCTGGGTTTCCCCCATTCACGATTCCATCCCTAATCCAGTCCAGGTTTTCTCCCATTCCTGATCACAGCCCTGCTCCAGTCCATGTTTCCCCCATCAGAGCTTCCAGCCTTAATCCAGTCCTGGTTTTCCCCCATTCCCAATACCAGCCCTGATCCAGACCGGGTTTCCCCCCTTAGAGATACCAGCCCTGATCCAGTCTGGGTTTCCTCCCATTCATGATTCCAGTCCCAATCCAGGCCGAGTTTCCCCCTATTCTGGATCTCAGCCCCGATGCCGTCCGGGTTTTCCCCATTAGAGATTCCAGCGGCGATCCAGTCCTTGTTCCCCCCATTCCCGATCCCGGCGCGCTCCAGGCCGGGTTTCGCGCATTGCCGGTGCCGCGCATGCGCAGTGCGGGCGGCGGGCGGGGCCGGGCGGGCTGCGCGGGAGCCGCGACCCGGCGGGTCCCGCTCCCGGTGCCGCTCCCGGTGCCGCTCCCGGTGCCGCTCCCGGTGCCGCTCCGGGCCATGTCCGAGGCGTATTTCCCGGTGGGCCCCGGGCTGGGGCTAGAGGAGAATTTCCTATCGCTGGACGACATCCTGATGTCGCAGGAGAAGCTGCCGGGGCGCGCCGAGAGCGCTCTGCCGCGCCTGGCCCTGGCGCTGGGGCAGGGGGCCGGCAGCGCCGAGGCCCTCCCGGAGGTAACGGGGGACGGGGACGGGGACAAGAACAGCCCCCGGGGGGATACGGGACTGCCCCGGGGCCGCCGCCTCGCCCCCACCCCGTGTCCCACCCCCCCAGTGGTCACTGCAATGAAATTGGTTCTTCTCGCTACTTTTTTAAAAGTTATTTTTACTTTTATCGTATGCACTTTGTATGTTTGGGGTTTTTTTGTTTGTTTGGGTTTTGGTTTTGTTTTTTGTTTGTTTTGTTTGTTTGGTTGGGTTTTTTTGTTTGGTTTTGATCTTTATTCTTTTTCCCTTCTGGTGTTTAATAATCTGACAATTATTAGGCTGTAGAGCATTGATAAAAAAACCCACTTTCTGAGTCTTGCAGTAATAACGCCCCTACAGCGTGTCTGGTTTGTGCTGTGGTCACAGCAGGCTGTCCCGAAAAGAAAACTGTGTTTCTGTAATGCTGGATCTTCATTAATGAAGTTCGTCGTCTGTCTTTGGGGCTGCTTAATGTGTATTTTCATGGAAAGCACAACTTTTGGTTTCTCTCATTCCTCCAGGGATCGAAGCTGGAAATCCCACTGTGGCTTGCTAAAGGGCTGCATGACAGCAAAAGGAGAATCATTTCGGTGGAGCTGCCAAAGATCTACAAGGAAGCCTGGAGGACAGTGTTCAGTGCTGATGCCAATGTGGTTGATCTGCATAAAATGGGGCCCTACTACTATGGATTTGGCTCACAGCTCCTGAATTTTGACAATCCGGAGAATCCTGAGATAGCTCAGAGTATCCTGCAGGCAAGTATCTGAACTAGGGCTTGAAATCTGGTTTTGCATTTTTCTGTCTTCCTGTTTTTCCCAGCTGCTCAGCAGTCTTCAGGAAAAATATCCTGGTTTTATCCAGATGACTTCTGGACTGATTATGAATTTCTAGATCAAGCTGTAGGATGACCCTCTTGGCTACTGCTGGAAGCTTCAAGTGTGCATCCAGGAGTGTAACTTTAGCCTAGAGTTTCCACACTGTCAATATGGTGTTTCAAAAAGTGTTACAAAACAGGACTAGAGGAGATGTAAGGTCATTTAATTGTGCCTGTGCTGCAAGGCAGAATGAATTCACTCACTGTTGTTTCAGTTTTTCTACCCTGTTTTTAAAGCTGTGTAACAATGAGACCTCACACTGCTCTGGGCAATCTGTTTCAGTGCTTCTTCACCCTAATCATAGCAGGTTTGCTCTGATGTCTAAACCAAAGCTCCTTCACAGCAATACAAAGCTCTGTTCTGTTTGTCTTGCACAAAGTAAATGCTGAGGACAGAGTATTCTCTTCCTTCCTGCAGCAGTCCCAGTTCATTTGATATCTGTCTGTGGGTCGTGTTTTCTAATCTCTGATTGTCCTTATGTCTGGGATCTTTCCAGTGGATCTGCATCTGCTCTGCCATGCCCTGAACAGCACAGTCTCGTGCTCAGGACTTGTGCTGATGAAAACAAAAGGATTACTTTGTGAACCTTTTAGGCTGTGGTGCTCATTGTTCATCGTGGGGCAGTATCTTGTTTGTCACGATGCAGTGACTGCTCTGTGGTTGGTCTGCAGTCCACAGTGAGATGGTACAGGTTTCATACACAGACAACTGTTTCTCCTCCTGACTTTGTACAATTCCCTATTTCTGTCTTAATGCAAAACCTTATGGTTTTGGGTGAATTACATCCTATTGTTTTTACGCTTTTCTAATTTGTCAGGATCGTTATGAATTAGAGTTCTGCTCCACAGCATGCCTGCAGTCACCCCTCCTCTTTCTCCTGCATGTTATTTGCTGATTTAATAAGCACAACTTCTATTCCTTTAGTAAGCTTATTAATTAACAACTCAAACAGTACTTGGTTCCAGACAGACCCCCGTGGAACTCCACTCAGTGTGTTCTTCCCTCCTGACAGGAGCTATGGGTGATGGTTGTCTTTCCCAACCATCTTTGGGGTGGCCTGGCTAAATCTTCCAAGAACACTCCATGACAGATACCCCTCCACTGTTTTCCTCCCTGTGCAAGGCCTGGCATCCTTCCACAACAGGAACCAAGGCTGGTCCCTCGGAGTTTGTTCTTGGCAAGTCCACATTGGCTGTTACTCTTTTATTCTCTTGCAGAAGTTTATGTATAGTCTGCTCGTTCCATTATGTTTCCAGCAATTGATACTGAGGGATTTATAATTCCCTGGCTCTTCCTTCCTCCCTTTCCATCTCCCCTTTTCTCTTTTGAAAGATAGATTCCGTCTTTGCCAGCTTCCGGACTTCAGTGCTCCCTGAGCTTTTAACCATAACCACTAACAGCTCTGACATCTCTTCAGCCAGGTCTCTAAGTGGGCTGGGGATGATTGCTGTTGCATTTTTTTTTTTCATTCTCTGTACTTTACATTAAGGCTGATGCAGAGAGGCTTTAAAATTCTGCTGTTTTCTTGGAGCTGTCCACTGAAAAGGTGCTTTGTGCATTGAGGAGGTGACCACGCCTTTCCTTGTCTTTTCTCCTTCTGCTAATGGACATTTTAGGGAAAAAAAAAGAACACAGTAGAACTCATTACTTATTGGCAGAAAAATCAAAGCACACAAGGTTTTTGCTTTGTTAAAAGCAAACAGGAGGGGAGTTTTGCTGACTTGAAAAATGAACAAACTGAAAAAAAAAAAAACCCTCTCTGAAATATTCAGGAACAATAAATGCAAAGTATAACTGTTTGGTGACACAGTCAAAGTGAGAGTTATTAATTTATATTTCTCCTATAAGTTCTGATGGTTCTAAAATCAGCTTCTGAAATAACACAGCACAGTTTTCAAAGAGTTTTGACCCTTTCTTTTTTCACTCCCAAAAGTAAAGACAGAGAGGGAAGTAAAAATCCTTAAATATGTCTTGTTGCTTAGCTTTTGAAGATGATATTTATAAGTCATAGATTAGGGTGTTTTTTTGAGTTTTGTAACAGTTAAGTGTTTTTCTAGCATAATTTTTCTAGCATACTGAAAAAAACCCACTTTTCAGTAGCATTTTGGCTGAACTGCCAAGTTGTTCACAAGTTGCAGCCTGTACGTTCCTACAGCAGCTGCTGTGGCATGAGATTCATTCCACCCGCTCTAAAGCAACAGTTGCTTGTGCAGTGAGATGGAGTGGATTGTGTGTTGTGCCCTGTGGTCTCCTCGAGCCTGAAGCAGCCAAAATCTAATTCTGTGTTTGCTTCCCATCCGGTGTATCAGGCACCTGCTCTCCCAGCTCAGGCACGGCGTGGTTTTGTCTTTGTATCCGAGGTTAATAAGTGCTGGTTGCAGACCGTGGGCTGGTTGTGAACTGGAGCCTGAACCTTTGGCTTTTCAGTCTTGAAAGCTCGGGCCTGCAGCATTTTTGCTGAGGGGGCCTCTGTGTCAGCTGCCAGCAATTGTGTTTTATCACCTTTTAGACGTTCATCAACCGTTTCCGTCGCATCATGGACTCCTCTCAGAACGCCTACAACGAGGACACGTCGGCGCTGGTGGCCCGGCTGGATGAGCTGGAACGAGCTTTGTTTCAGGTTGGCCAGAAAGGGCTGAATGATTTCCAGTGCTGGGAAAAGGGACAGGCTTCTCAAATCACAGCTTCCAGTCTGGTCCAGAACTATGGGAAAAGAAAGTTCACGGAAGTAGATGGTTAAAAGCCTCAAGAACACGAAGCTACAGTGGGCGACACGGAGAGATTTGGAGCCTGTCTGTCACAGAAAAGTGAATCAATTTGGGGAGGGGCAGGCTCCCTGTCCATTAATGGGAATTCTCTGTAACGTCTTTGGATTGGACTAGGGCAAATTTTAAAGGCAGAGGGCAAGGGCATAAAAAATAGATCACATGACATCACTGAATAGCTTTACAGCTTACTCATTGCACTCCTGAGGATTTGCAGATAAAGTGTTTGCTAGGTGGCTGAAAGGCTATGAGAGGATTTTCTAAAAGGGTAATTAATATTTATTATTCTTCCAAATTGATGTTTACAATACCAGATCTGGAAGAAAGTGTAATTTATGTATCTTGTCTTGCCCTTCCCCTTCCAACCTCCTGGAAACAGCTCTTGATTTCTTGAACAGCTGTTTCCAGGTTCCCTGTTCTTTGGAGAGCCCCAGTGATGTGGAAAAAAATGCAGTGCAAGCAGCATTAATTTTTTTTTTTTTTCATTTCTTACACACTGTGGTGGAACAGGTACTCTTTGTGAGGCAGGAATGTTTTGCTTTGCTGACTTCTGTACACAGTGCCCTGGAGAAAAATACCTCCTCAAACCCACATAACAAGTGGTAGCACAGGTCTCATGTGCTGCCTTGTCCTCCTCTCTCCCTTTTTGACTCTTGTGACCTTGGTGCTGCACAGGGTAGAGAATGTTCCTGTTTGATGCCAGTGGCTTTTGTGATGGTTGTGTCTCTGTGAGGGGTATTTTAGAGGAGACAGCAGAAGGCAAGAAAATGGAAATTCTCCTCCATTATCAACCTCTGAGCTATCTGTTTTCCCATGAGAAATTCTTTTGATTACTAAATTTGGTTAGTAGAAGGGACAGAGCAAATGAACTGAGTTTCCTTCCTTTTGATCCATCTAAATGATCCTAGCAAAATGACCCTATTAAGTGTCATCCTTGCCAGTAAAAGTGACTGGATTTGGAACTTGCTAAACAGCACAGTGGTGGATGCCCTTAAACCTAGATCATCTGAAGTCCCACTGGATTGCAGACAGAAAACAGATGGTTATCTCCATAGGACTTGGTTCCTGCAGTCATCAGGATGGTTGTCCTTTGGAAGCAGGTATGAGACATCTTATGGGTGCTTCTAAGCCTCTGTAGAAGGTGGACCTTGCAGAATACCTAAGTGGAGGAGCCAGATCCTGATGATACTGAGCACTTCCTCTTCTGTGGGAGTTACTGGGAGGTGACACCAAGATCCAGATCTCTGAGGAGTTGTTACTGGACTTGCAGATGCACCTGGATATCGGATGCTTCAAACAAGCACAGAGGGTGTGTGGCCGTTCCTTGGCCAGAGAAGTTCAAGCTCAACCTGTGGAGGTGGTGAGAGGGGAGAGTGTTCTGGCTTCACAAACATCTTGGTGACTCCACCTCAGCTGCAGGAGGCCAGTTGTCCTGCCACAGGAGACTGATTGGAAACTGTGCCTGACAAAAGTATTTTAAGTATGTGGCAGGGTCAAATGCTGCTGCACTTAATGACTTAATGGCACATAATAGCTTATGCATTTTCATGAAGCTTTTGTCTGTTGTCCATTTCTGAATTTTTATGCTGAATAAATATTTTGTAAGGAAATGCTCGTAGTGTGAAAAGTCTGTTGCTAATCGTCCTGCAGCAGAAAAATCAAATTGAAAAGTCCAGGTCTTTTATAAAGTGTGGCCATGACACATAATGCAATCCTGCTTCTATCATCCTTCTGCTCTTACAGGTAGTGCAGTGGGGAGCTACATTTGTGCAGTCATGTGAGGGTAGAAGTAATTCCTGTCTGAGTTATCCCATGTGGGTACTGGCTCCTTGCTCAGGTTGTGGGAGAGACTATGCCAGCCAATCAATATGCTATTGATTTTATAAAATGCATTTTTAGGAACACAAGATGGACTGAAATGACTCCATGTTACCTCGACTTTGTTGTAGAGTGGTGGGTGGGAGGTGGGAATTGGCTGTCTCTGGATCCATAGACTTCATGTACCATGTCAGAGCTGTGCTCAGTGCTGCAAGGGAGGCAAGTGTAAGTCCATCTGTGACAAGAAGCTTTTTTCAATTGGTTTCACATTAACTTCTTGCAAAACTCTTCAGCTCCTCTCGTTTATCTCCTCTGTATGTTTTTCTCAAGCCGGAGTGGCAGCCGTGGAGGGCTGATCCCAGTTAAATACAAAGAGCTCTGTAACCAGCACACACACACACACAATTTCTCACCTATCTAAATTACCTTTTCGCAAAACATTCATGTTTCTTCCTTTATCTCCTTTGCTCTACACAATGTCTTAGTTTGTCCCCTGGCATTGATTTATTTTCGGTCAGAGAATGGAGAGGTTGATTGCTCCTGCCAGCCTGGGAGCCATGGGTGGTGTCATTTGGACCAGCAGCAACCAGGAGGAGCAGCAGGAAGAAATGTTCTGAGAACTGACATACTGTAACACAACATATTATTTTTATGAGAGGCACAGTGGTGGCACCCAGCTGAATTAGGAGCACAAGCCTTTTTGATCTTTATCAGTGATTTCCTACCCATTTTTTGGTAACCAGACATTACAAAAGCTTCATTCAGTATTTTAAGGGAACCAGTTACTTAGCAGAGATGTGATGTAATTCAGTGGAGGCAGTGTGAATTCACAGTGTGAATGCTTTCTTCGCACAGAGCTGCCTCTGTCCCCAGATGTGCCTTTTATAAAACACATTGTCCAGGAACACAGCACATGGCACAGGAGTTGATGATTGTTTAAATAAACCTAGCTATTCATCTAGCACTGCCTCTGCCTGGCAGGAGGCAACCCAAAGCTGTTCCTTGCCTCAGTTTCTTGGCAAGTGAAGGTAACACTCCCTTGTTGAGAGTGTTTTGTCCTCTGGTTTGTAGGCAGTGCCACAGCAAATATGCCAGCCGGATTTCCACTGCTCTGCTGCATCTGCCAGAGCTCAGATGCCTACTTGATAAGTGCTTGTCAGAGCTAAAAGATTCCCCATCTCAGAAATCATTCTGGTTTCTTTGGTCAGTCCCATTAAACCCTTACTGCTAAGCTTCTTCAAGGCTGCCACATATCTGATAACTTATAAGTGCTTTTCCCACTCTCTGCTCTTCTCCCCTACTCTGCAGGGTGGCCAAGTGGGCAGTGCTCAGCCCACAGTTCTGTTTTCCTGATCGTGCCTGCACAGCAGTGCATTTCCTAGAGCTGATGGAGCCTGAGCACAAAATCCTGAGCAGAACTGTTGGGACTTTGGGAAAAAACTGGTGCAAGGATAACAGACTGGTCTGGTTTCATCCTGTCACACGAATGAGTGATGGGGGAAGGCCGTGTGTGCTCCAATTTAGGTCTGATAGTTTTGCTTTGCAGGACTGGCTTTGGGAGCTGAACTCTAGTGGGTGTCACCTGCTGTGATTTGTGCTGAAGAAGCAATGCAATTCAAGTCTGAGCTTAAGCCATTGGCTTTGTTCAGGTCCCACCACAACTGCTTTTGGCTGTAGGTAATGAGAACCCTATTAGGCCTGTGAGATTAAACTAGGTGCCTAAGTATCTTTTCTGTTGCATCTGCCAGGCAAAAACACAGGTCACGTGAGATTCAAAGCAGAGTTTAAGTCGTGCTGCCTTGTCCTAGATTTGAGCATACAAGAAGAGTGGATGTCATGGTTGGCAATGAAAACGAAGCATTACTGCTTGCTGCAGAAAGAGGGAAGTGGGGAGAAAGCTGGCAAGAAAGAGTAGCTAGGGAAGGAGATGGACAGGCACTTGGCTGTGCCACTTCAGCTGGTGTGAGATGTGCTGAGCACGCAGTGTCCTGGGGACTACCTGAGAGAGGGCAGGACTTGCCCCATGCTGGAGCAGTCAGTGCTCCAAGGGGCCCTATAGCACTCTGGTGAGCTGTGGAGGTCTTAACACCCTGGCTTCTGCTGTTATCTCCTTCACAAAGTACTGCTTGCTTACTCCTCATCTGGAAAGCCCGGGAAGCGATGTTAGGATTGACTCTGTGTGTGTTTAAAGGCTGTGATTCAGAGAGATCAGAAAGGCAAGAGACCAGCAGGTTGTCCTCTGTCTGCCAGCCTGAGCCCAGTGCTCAACACATACTTACCCAGAAGTTCAAAGCCCTTCTGCCAGGGACAAATTTACTGTCCTGTGGGCCCTGGCCATGGTGGATGGAGATGTGCTCTGCCTTTGGCTTTTCCCGTTTCTACATTCCTGATGACTTTACTGGGACAATGACAGAGAGAAGAAGTAAAGCTGCATCTGCCCTCTTTTCCCCACCACTTGTTGGAGGGAGCTGTCCTGGGTGCCAAGGAGCAAGAAAAGCAGCCTTGGAGAAATCACCACCCACAGTAGCCCTGGAAGCACCTGGCCATAGGAGCAGTGTGCCTGGGGAGGCAGCCAGCTGCATGGAGCAAGGCAGGGAATGTCAGCCACAGCAGTCCCTTTGGGTCTGCTTGGGCAGGAGATGAGAGGGGAGAAGATGGGAAAGCAGGGGAGGAAGGGAGAGGGGGAGGCTCTCAGGGGGCAGGTCAGTATTCAGTGCAGTTCCCCAGCATTTGAAGGGGTCCTCAAGTGCCTCCCCTTAGCATTGTAAACAGTGTAACATCTCAGGAGATAAACTGCAGAAAGAGGAGATGAGGAGGCAGGAGCTGGAGAGAGTGAAAAAGAACCCAGAGGGGGCTTTAGACAAGGACTGAAAAGAAGGGAAGAGGAGACAGTGAGCTCCCACCTCCCCTGGGCACTGTTTCCACTGAGTGTGCTTGGTTGGGTTTGCTTCACAGAGGAAATTGCTTGGGGGAGCCTCTTCCCTGAGGGCTGGCCAGGCTTCCCTGTGCAGGCTCCAAGCTCGCTGGGATCCTGCCAGAGCCGACCCCAGGCTGCTGCTCCCGGGGGGGCTGCTCCCAGGGGAGCAGAGCAGCACAGGAGCAGTGGCTGCCCCCAGACCACTCCTCGGCTGGTGTGGAAGATTACAAGGGGTGGCACAGCCCCAAAAAGCCAAGGCATTTGTTCTGATTTTCGAAACACTTCATTAATGTCATTGACAATACCAGCAGGTTCCTGAGATTAGCATGCTTCTATTTTTGAAGAGTTATTCCTCGTGGCAGGCTGCCATGCAGTGCCAGTGGCCTTAGTATCCTTTCTGTCTGGATTGGCAGGACACAGCGGTCTGCTGCCTTTTGTTAGCCTTTATGAGGACTTGCAGCTCTTTGCAGTGCTCCCCCACACCTTGGGGAAAATCTACCTTCTTCGGGTTTCTCAGCTAAACCTGTGCAAGGCAGAAATCCCTTGTGTTTTAGGACAGAAGCCACTTTTCCTCTGCTGGGTTGAGGCAAGGCATGGGCAGCAGCTGGGCTGAGCAGGGTTTGGGGTGTGAGGAGCACGTAGGGACACAGATGGGGTTTGCAGAGTGCAGTGTGTTCCACCTCAGGGTGCTCCCTGGTTGGGCCTGGGTCTGGGTGCAGAGTTCCAGGCACGGCGTCTCAGGGGAGCAGTACATTGTGCTGAGGCAGCAGGTGAGGGATGGGGCTGCCTTGGTGCACGCTCCTGGGCAGGGCCACATCTGCAGCACTGCATCCTGCTGGGTCAGGATGTGGCATTCAGGATGCTGAAGTCACAGGGAAAGCAGCTGGCATTCCCTGAGGGAAGGGGAGGTTCCTCTGCTCATCAGCTCAGCCCCCTTGGAAACATGAACCATGGAACCTGCTTCTCTCCATCTCTAGCTGGAAGGTGTAGGAGTGCAGCAGCACCCCAGGACCATTTCATACTGCTGTTCTCTTCTTAGTGTGTCTTTAATGCCTGATGTTGTGGTATCAGAACTATGCTGGAGTCATGGCACTCAAATGCTCTGCATGCTGCTCTTGTCTCTGTTTCAGGCTCAAGTTCCTCTTGACAGCTACTCATTAAAACCATGTTACCTTCAATTAGCCTAAGAAATGGAGGAGGGACCTGTAGGGTGAAAATTGCTTTAAAGCTTGGAAACTGTCTTCAGTTTATGCTGGGATCCTGTAAAATCAGTGAAAAATAGCTTCACTCTAAGAAATACCAGTTTTCCTGCAGCTGAGCTTGAGAAACTGCAAGACAGTCCCAGGCTTACTCCCCTCAGATTTCTCTGTGCCTAGGAATAGGTAAGGAGATGTCTCCTGAGGGTCATGATGGTGCTGTTCCATCTCTGTTGTGATGTTGTGATACCAAAAAATGTGACAAAAAGCAAATGGAGGTTGAAAACTCCTCTCTCAGCTTGTGTGGCTTATAAGACTGAACTTGTCTCTGTTGGTCCTTTGAGGGCCCTGGGTTCTCCCTAGGGAAGGCAGAAGCACAAGGAGGATTGTGACAAACCCTTGCAAACTTTTGCTGGACATAAAAGACAGTTTTTCCCCTGACTTCAGACCAAGAAGCTGCAAAATGCTTGGGATGCAATGTGGCTTTTTTTTTTTTTTTCTCAGGCATTAGGGTAAAAGTAGAGTGAGGAGGTGACCACAGGAGGACATCATCCTGTGGCTGGGGGGCTTGGCAGCTGTGCACTTGGGAGGAAGCAGTAAAGCAGATGCAGTCATCAAGTGCCATCAAAGCAGTCCTCAAATGTGCCTGTTTCTCTTGCTGTGGGATCATCTTCAGCAGGGTGGGTGTATCTTAGCACACAGACTCCCATCACAGCAAGGACTTAAGATGAGTTTCTTCCCTTCACCTCTCTTACAAATACGAAATTCCTGGGGTTTGGGTGTTTAATTGACCCCTGGGGGAGTGGGAGCTGGTGGATCCTGCAGCCTCTTTCCTAACTGCTCTTTGTGCCCATGGGTGGCTGAATGGCCACTTTTACTGCTGGGGCAACTCTGCATCAGGGGTCAGGGAGTGGAGGGCTCCTGGGCATGGCAGGGGAGCCATGCACAGCCCCTGGGCACTGTTAACAAAGTCACTGGTGGGAGTCACCCTTTGCAAAGACTTTCAGAGAAAAGTCTCCCCCTCAGCTGTGCTGGTGGAGACCCAAGGAGTGCTGATGGAGTGGAGCCAAGCCTCTACTGTACTGCCCAGTGGCTCCAGTGAGACCAGCAGTGTTACCCCAGATTTGCACCAAATCAGCAGGGTTCATTGCAGTCATGGTGGACTTACTAAGCCTGGAGACTGAGCTGTGATTTTTCCTTTCAGTTTGGGCTCTCAGGTGCACAAATGCAGCTCTAGCTGCCTGGCTGTGAGCCTGTCCCTGCTGATGCAGGCAGAATGGGGTGAACAGATCGTGGCCTCCCTGGATGGCCAGGCCTCCCCTGATGAGCACTGCTCTGGATTCACACCAGCATCCTCCAAGCGAGCCCTCCCTGGGCATGCAGTGGCATTTAACTGAGCAATACCACCCTCCTGGGGCTCCCCTGCATCCTGGCTGACCAGGCTGTGCCCAGCACCCTGGAGCTTCAGCTGAGTCAACAGGGCAGGACAGCACAGGAAGAGGAAAATCACTGCGAATCAGGCCTTGGGAACAGCATCTGCTTCATGGCAGAGACCGATTTAATCTCCTGAGCAATCGCCTCAATTGTAGAATCAGCAGGATGCTAATTAATTGAGAGGCACTCAGCAACAGCCACTGAGATCCCTCCTGGCTTTAAGTGGAACCCTTTTGGGTTTGGCAATTGTGGCTGGCTGCTCTCCTAGCGAGAGGGTCTGCCCTGGGGCCAAAGCCCTGTGTGGGGTGTCTGACACCAGTCACCCCGCTGCTGCCCATCCCTCTCTGCTGGCTCTGCCCGGGGCTGGGGTGTCCCCACACCAGTGAGATGATGCCACAGCCATATGATCCATGGAACCCCTCACCCTGCCTCTCCCTGGCCCCTTCAGCCTGGAGACAGCCCCCTCACCTCCTCCCTGAAAGCCCACAAGCCGATTAAGCCCAGCATGTTAATTGGCTGTGACAGCTCATTTCGTTATCCTGCACTCAGTTATTGATGGGGTGCGTGTGATCAGATTCACAGCAAAGGTCAGTGCCAGGCTGGGTCAGAGCCCCCTGTCTGGTCCAGCCCAGCATGTGGGATGGGACTCCAGAAGCCCTGTCAGGATCAGCTGTAAACCAGCAGTATGGTCACACAGGCAGCAGCAACATCAAGGGTGATTTTACCCCAGGGATGTGCAACCCCCTGACTCGGGAGAACCTGGCGGGTGGAAGGGAATTGGGTATGGATGGGTGTCTGGCACCCACTGGTGCAACCCACCCTTTCCAGGGCTGTTCAACACAAGGATTGGATGTAAAACCCCCGAGCTGGGGGCCAGGACAGCACCTGGCATCCAGCTCTCCCTAAACCACCTTGGTGACTTCATCTTAGTTTTGTCTTGTGCTTCTCCTACAAGGGCCAGGGATAAAAAGGGAAGGAGGGTACAAGCTGCCAGGGAGTTTGATGGAGGTTCTCCAGAGAGGAGCAATTGTTGAGTGAAAAAGCAATGAGAGATTGTGAAGAAAAATTAGTGGGTTTTGGTTAAAAGCTCCAAGATCCTGGCTGGGGCACTCATACTGAATGTGCCTTTCCAAGGAGCTGGAGAGCTGAGAGAGGAAGGTTTATGGTTGTCCCGTGAGCCAGGAGCTGTGGGAGGAAGAGATGAAGACCTGCTTCTGGTGGAGAGGGCTGTGTTGCAAAGGGTTAAAGTGCTGTCCTGGGACAATGGTGACATGCCTTTAGCCAGCCCTCAGCCTCTCTCCCAGAATCTGCCAGCTCCATGGCCCAAATGCATTGCAATGGGAGAGTGCATTAGTGAGAAGTGGGATGAAATCGTTAGGATTGATGGATCCCCCCAGAGCCAGAGGTATTGATCAGCTGAGGGCCAAGGAGAAGGTCAGGGGCGGAGCTGGTGGGGTGCAGGCAAGGGGAGCTGGGTGGCTGCTCCTGTGAAAAGCCTTTTGGGACCAGCAAGGAGGAAAGACTGCAGGTGGCTGCTCGGGCCCCTCCAGACACCTTCTTCTGCCTGGACAAGGACTGTCTGTGCTGGAACCCTTCCTATGTGTACTGTTCTGCCCTGCTGCATCCCCTCCTGACCCAGGCACCCCCGGAAAACCCCTGATGCTCCAGACTCCTGTGACCTGAGGAAGCCCCCAGCCCTCTAGTCCTCCTCCCACACCCAAGCACAGGGAATTCATTCCCCCCTCTGGTTTTGCCCAAGGCTTTGCTGTCCCTCCTCTGTGACAGACCTTCCTTGGCTCTGCCACCCACTCAAGAAGCTGGGCCAAGGCCCCTGCCTGGCTTTATTTTGGATGTGCTGATGAGGTCCTGGGAGTCTGGGCAGCACAAACGGAGCAGGCTTTGCTTTCCTGAGTCAATCTCTGCCTGCAGAAGCACAGGAGGGCCAAAGCCACCCAGGGCTTCTGTGACCATCTGCAAGACTCCCTGAGAGACCCCCTCAGGGACATCTGTGTCCAGCCAGGTAGAGGTTTGAGCTAGAGCAGCTTTTTTTCATGGGCAGCCTGCAGGCAATGGGCTGCAGCTTGAGCACAGAGGGGAGAACCCAGATCCAGCCTTGTGCAGGGATCAGCAGCATTTTGCTATCTCAGTGGGAGGGTTGCTGAGCTCACCTGTGCTTGCTTCTTATCTTTCCAGTATTAGAAGACAAATATAATCTGCTTTAAAAAATCTCTTTGACCAGCCTGAGGGCCTCCACACTCCTGGGAAAGTGATATGTGTTCTGAGACCCAAGTGCCCTCAGCTGCTGCCACGTCCTGGTGTCACCATGAGGTGACTTTGGTATGTGCTTGTGGGACTCCCTGGTACCCAGGCAGGAGTGGGACCCCCTCCCCAACTCCTGGCCACACTGCACATAACCAGCCAGTGGAGCTGCAGCCCACGCACTCCTGTCCCCTGTGTCCCCAAAACACAGTTGGAGATTGGGGAACTGTGGAAACTCTTGAGAACAGTTGAGACTTCCCAATCCATCACCCTGCCCTTAAACCATCACAGCAGTTTGCAGCTGGAGAAGTCAGCCCTTGGAAAGGGCATTATCCCATTCTCCAGAGGAAGGAAAGGGTGGGCAACTTTGCTCCATTGTGACAGGTACTGTGCAATTGAAAATGCTGATTAATGCTGCCTTTGAGAACGTGCCAGCCTCTGGCCTCTGAAGAGAGAGACCCTGCTGTCTCTGCTCTGTCTCACGCCT
Source organism: Lepidothrix coronata (assembly GCF_001604755.1). Lineage (NCBI taxonomy): Eukaryota > Metazoa > Chordata > Aves > Passeriformes > Pipridae > Lepidothrix > Lepidothrix coronata. The sequence goes on along the minus strand of NW_016690267.1, from coordinate 3,731,198 downwards.
ATCAACTTGCTAAACACACACATGCCGTCGCTCTGAGCCCTGGGCTTGGCTCTGCTGACAGGTATTTATTTAAAGCCTGGCTTGGCTCTGAAATGCAGCCATGACAGAAGCAGCACAGCAGGACCAGGCACTGCTGCTGCTCCTGTGGCTGGGAGGAGGCAGGAAGGGAGGGAGGGGGCTGCTCCAGAGAAATGGGCAGGAGGTTGTCCCGTGGGCCCAAAGGCAGCCCAGAAAGTCACAGAGGGGCTGCGAGTGTGCTCTGGGGAATGGGAATGGGACCTCCAGAAGAGGTGTCTCCTGTTGGTGGGTGGCTGGCTCTCCAGACCCACAAAGGGAACACCTAAGCTGAAATCAGAGTTGAGCAGCTTCATCACCAGGAGAAGGAGTTTAAGTCAGTGCAGTGCTGCACACACGCTGTGGGCACATTGTGCTCCAGGGCCAGGTACCTTCCTCTGTAAATCAACTTTGCTCTGACGTGCTTGGCTGATCAGTGCAGCTGATGGACCCAGACCTTCAATTCCAGACAGAGGTGCCTGTGCAGAGGCAGCTTTGGAAACAGCTGACCGTGAAGTCCCCAGGGCTGCCTTGTTCCTGGCCCGAGTGCAGCTGAGCCATGGGAATTTTTCTTGGCTGGTTGTTGGGCTTTTTTTTTTTTTCTTCTGGCTTTTGGACAAAATCATCCCATTGCCCTGAGGCAGAGGGGTTGTGAGCACAGGGAGGAACAGGGCTCAGAGGAGCAGCCATCCTGCAGAACTGCTGGGAGGCTCAAGCAGCGAAAAGAGGGGGACTCAGGGTTTAAATGAACAGAGAAACTTGAATGGGGCCCAGACCTATTAGAGGGACATAGGAGAACATCTCGTTAGGGCAGAGCCCGCAGCCAGGATGGAAAATTACTGTTAGCCCAGTGTTTGGAGGGCAGGAGGCAGCCAGGGGGGACTGGCAGCTCGCCAGCCCCAGCACATGCTTTGTGGGGCATACAGGGCACAGCTCTGCCCTGCACCAGGTCACGGAGGCCGTGCTCCCTGTCCTGGGCTCATGAGCTGCATTGCAGGGAGACAATGCTGAGCTCCCTGCAGGATTGTACCTTCCCAGGCAGCTTCAGTGGAATGTGTGGTGTCAGGCTGTGGAGCAGCAGAGCTGGCTCCTGTCTGCCCCTGTCCCTGCCCACAGCCCGAGCCCTGAGCTCACACACAGGCAGTGCCACGGTGCAGCCTCCCCTTGCCCTGCATGAAGCCCAGCAGTTCTGGGGGGACCAACATGTCCTGGGACCAATCTGGGAGCTCTGGGCAGGGTTTGAGGTGTCTCTTTTGAGGTGCCCAAAGTCCAGTTGCCCCACTGTCATTCTGACTGATTATTTTGGGGCCAGCAAACTGTGGGCTTTTTGCTACCCTGCAGATGTAAAGCTGGAGCAGACTGTGCCTGCCCTAGGGGTGGGATGCCCACCCTAGGTGGGATGCAGGAGGGGGCCCATCACAAACAGCTGGTACTCCAGCACTGCTGCCTCCAGCCCAAGCCAGCCTGGTAGCTCCATCACTATGGCCATGGCTCCAGCATGTGATCCCATGCCCATGGAGCAGCTCTAATTAGCAGAAACCTCTTCCTCAGCACAAGCACCTCCCCACAGCCACCAAAGTCACACCAGCGCACTGCTGGTTTCTGGGAGATGGCTCCTGGGCATTTTTGAAAATAAGTCCTTGGGATATATCTCACCAACTGCTAATTCTCCTTGTTTCTCTCTCTTTTGAGCAGCTTGACTGAAACAGCCCATCAAAGGTCCGGAGCTAAGCAAGGCAGAACCAGAAGCCACATGCTCCAAACAATGTGTTTATTTAAGGGCAACAATAAAACATCACACTCACGCACAACTGAGGCTAAATTTAGCTCTGACTCCGCTGCACATCGTCACTGGGCTGTGTGTGCCTCGGGGAGGAACCAAATCCCCGTGAAACCCTTCGATACAGGCCATTGATTGCACTGATCCCCTGCACAGCCAACATGGGCAGCCAGCACAGCTGCCCCAGGCTGCTTCTCCTCCTGCCCCCAAATTAGTCCTGTGTGCGGCACAGGATGCAGCCTGGGGCTGTCAGATGTGTGTCAAACCCTGGCCTGTCTCAGGGCTTGGATTCAGACCTCTGCTTCCCTTGCTGGTCACGTCTGTGGTCCCTCTCTGCTGCTGGCAGCTGTGTGCTCTGTCCATCACCAGCTTTCTCCACAGGATGGGTCCTTGTGGCATTGTCAGCGCTGGGTGCCACTGTGGGGAGGGTGGCCAAGGGGTGCAGAGGTACCTGCAGTGGGGTTAGGCGTCCCAACTCACTTCTGCCAGGTCAAGACAGCACTGTGCTTCTTGCAGCAGGAGCTTTGAGGAGGAATGGGATCATTCTGGAACATTTTTGTTAGAGTTTTATGGACTTTTCCTTCTTTTTCATAAAATCTCTCCAGGTTTCTTCTGGAGTCCTGCCACCTCCCTCTTGCCATCGATGGCATCAATGGGTTCAGCAGTTCTGGCCCCTCTGCCTCATCACTTGCAGGCGTGACTGGTGAGGAAGAGATAAATCCCAAGCATGAAAAATGGTTTATTCCCATAGAGATCCCTGGCAACTGAAAGAGAGGGAGGTTTAAATTCACCCAATGCCAGGAAGATCTGAATCCAACCATATCTCATCCCTGACCAGTTCAGAGGAAACACCTTGGCTGCTGGACCCACAGAAGAGAGTGAAAGGCAGCCCTGGATGCAGGGAAGATCTGGCCCCATTTAAGTGCTGGGAGCTGGGCTGGCTCCTAGTTGAGGGATTAAAGGGTCCCTGAGCTCCCTGACATCGCGGGCTTTTCCTCTCCTTGAGGTGAGAGGGCGAACGCAGCCTGGATGCAGAGCTCCCGGTGACTCAGCGGGAGAGGTTGAAATCAGCTGAAAACTGGTCGCCATCCAAAAAGCCTGGGACAAGCTGTTAGAACGGATGTACTGGGGATGGAGATGAATGTCTGCATGGGCAGACCTTCCTCCAGCCCCTCAGCAGCTGTTTGTAGGATGAGCTGCCCATGGCCACTCTCTCAAGGTGCCCAGCAGTGAAAGGTGCCCCAAAGCAGAGGGGTTTGTTGCCACCATGGCTGAGGAGTGATGAGGCTGAGGTCTGATTCAACCCAGGTGCTGAGGAACCAGGCGCACTGAGGGGAGGTGATGGGGTCCTCAGCAGTTCCCCATGGGGTTGTTTTAGGAAGGGCCAGTTTTGGATGGCATGTCCTGTGTAGTTTCCTCAGGCAACTTGGGAGCGAAGGCTGTTACATCCCTAACTGTGGGGAAAAAAAATGAATTAACTTGATACCAAAGAGGAACAGTGGCAGAATGGGTCTGCCCAGCTTAGAAACAAGTGGAATTCAGCCCTTGCTCTAGGGGCAGGCTAGGACCCTCTATCCTCACTGGACCAGCTCTCCCAATTCAGAACAATTCAGGTGATTCAGAACCTCCTGCTCTGCCCCAAACAGCTGTCACCCAACACCCCCAGCATCAATATGAGGGGGCAGTCATGCCCCCAGTCATGGCCTTCACTCTTGGGTGTTCCTTCAGACTCCATGACTATCACCATCTGCACTCCCTGGCACCTCCAGACCATGACAGCCCTGCTGTGCTGACCTTCACTGCACAGGTCCTTCTTATCCCAGGACCACCGACCCCTTTGACCATGACCACCCTATGCTCAGGGGAACCTGCATTCCCATGCTTCAGAGGACCCTCAGGTCATCCGTGTTTCTTTTCCTGGATACTCCCAGGCCCTTTGTCCTTCGTGGCCCCACTTTCTAGGACTCCCTAGACCCCTTAGCCATAATGGCCGTGTTCCAGGTATCACTTTTGCAGAGGCCCCTTCTTGCCCCAGATCCTCCCCGAGCATCTTGATTATCACCACCCCCTGCTCTCGGGGAGACCTAGACCCCATTGTACCCCAGGCTCCATACCTGGGGCTCCCCAAGGCTCCCACTGTGCCCTGCTCCTGCAACCGTATAACCACAGGGACCCATTGGTCCCATTGGCCATCACGGTCCAGCTCTGGGACCTACATGGTACCCTACAGGGTGACGTGTGCCACCCCCCCCCCAGCGTCTATCACTGCATCTTCCATGAAAACCCCCGAAGCCTCTATCCCTTGTGTAGCCCCCAGGGTGCCTCCATCCCTTGTGTAACCCCCAGGGTGCCTCCATCCCTTGTGTAACCCCCAGGGTGCCTCCATCCCTTGTGTAACCCCCAGGGTGCCTCCATCCCTTGTGTAACCCCCAGGGTGCCTCCATCTCCCGTTCGCTCCCTCCTCCCCCAGCACCGTCCCGAGCCCGCTGTTCTCCGGGCGCCCCCGCTCCCGATCGCGGCCCCGTCCCTCCCCTCGGGCGCCGGCGGGGGGAGGATCCGGCCGGCGGGGCCGTGCCCAGCCCAGCCCCTGCGCCGCCCCACACGCCCCGCACCGGCACCGACTCCGGCTCCGGCACCAGCTCCGGCTCCGCTCGCTCCCCGCGCCGGGGCCGCCGCCGCCCCTCCCGCCCCGCCCCGCCCGCCGGGACCCGCCGCCCCGGCATGAAGGTGCTTCGGCACAAGATCGAGCTCCTGACAGGTACGGCCCGGCCCCCCCGTGCTGGGGAGCGGGGAGGGGGGAGAAGCGAGGAGGGGCGATGGGGTGCGGGGAGTAGGAGCCTTCAGCCCCTGCCCGGGAGATGGAGCTGCCCCCCCACCTCTCCGGCCCGCTGCCTTTGCTCCCCCAGGTGTGGGCTGCCGCCCGTAGGATCGTTTTTGGGGTACGGGGGGTGATGCCTTGCTGCAGCGGGGAAAGCCCAGGCCGGTGGCGCTGGGGGAAGGGGAGACGGAGCCGGTAGCCCCTTGGCAAGGGGGGGCGGCACAGCAGGCAGCCGGGGGGTGGGGGTGGCCGGGGGACTGCTGGAGCATCCCTGCGGTGCCTCTCTGCTCCTCAGACAGCCTCTCCCGGGAGTCTCCCCGCTGCCTGAGTGCCCCGAGGAATGGGCTGGGCTGGGCTGGGAAGGAGGCTGCTCTTAGCAACAGCCACTGTGAGACAGCCTGAGCCCCCACAAAGCCCCCCGCTGCCACCCCCCCCCCCGACCCTGCGATGCTCAGCCCCTGCGTCAGTGGCACCGGGTCCCCTGGCCTGGTGGCTCTGGTGGTGTGGCTGCCCGATTCTGCTTCCCCCAGTTGCACCACACTGTTAGGCTGGGTTGTGGAGGCTGCTGGGGTGAAGACCTGTGCCCCTCATGGGGGCAGAGCAAGCTGTGGGTGTTCACCCTGCACTGGTGGGGCGGGATGTGGCCCAGGCTGTGTCACACTGGGGTTTTCCCCACAGTGTGGGGACCACACAGTGGTCCTGCTCGGGGGGGGGGGCAATTCTGTGGGCATGCAGCCGTGTCTCAGACTGAGTTGCAGGTTCCCTTCTTCCCTCTCCCAGCCTTGCTGGAGGCTGCCTTGGCTTCACTGCCTGGCAGGGGCCAGCCCTCACTTCTCCAGCTCTGCCTCCCCGTCTGTTGCACACTGCTCAGCCCGGAGTATCCGTGCCAACATCCCGTGGGTGCCACATCCGTACCAGGGCAGGACACAGGTAGTCAGTGGGGAGACTCCTGTGAGGCTGGTGCAACATCTGAGTGACCCCTGCCCTCCAACCAGCATAATAATAATTATTATTATTAATGATAATAACAATAACATCAAAAATATATTTTTGTGCTATGAGCTGGTTCTCCTCCAATAATCCAGCAGTGGGCTGCAGATCCCTGGGGAAGGTAAGCCAGCGTGACTGTTCCTGACCCCATCTACATACACAGTGCCAGGGCCCTGTTGGGCCAAAGCACTTATGTCCTGCTGAGTTTGGGACTAATTGGGAATTAGGGAAGAGGTGTGTCCCAGCTGTGTGCAGGAAATGGTGGCATTACACTGGGAAGGCAGAGTGGGAGCAGAGATGGGTGCGTTTGGGGTGGCACCCTGTGAATGGGTGCTTGTTGGAGGGGACTGGGGTGAGCTGCAAGGAAAGGGGCTTGTTTTTGGACACATTACTTTGGCATGAGATGGGAGCCAAGTTGTTTTGGCTTCCTCACCAGCACTCCTCACTGATAGCAGCCCAACTGGGCTGGGTGAGACTGCCCACAGCCCCACTGCTGCGCTGCCAGGAGCAGGGATGAGGGTTGGCAAGGGAAGCAGAGCACACAGGGAAGGTGGCAGAGTGGCTGTGACCCTGCTCACAGGCTTTGGCACCCATGGGACTCCCCTGTGTACTGATCCCTCCTCTGCTCCCACACTCAGCACCACTTCAGGTGACTGTCCATCATGCACTGAGGATGCTGGTTGGTGCAGGGCTCTGCCATGTCCCTCTCGAGCCAGCTGTGCCCCCCCACGGGAGCAAGGTCACGGGGCCTTTGCTCATTGCTCACCCACCCTCCCGCCCATATTAGCTGGAGGCTTTAATTAATAAAGGCATTCACCATACACTGAGTGCTGTTCCCGGCCACCCTGGGGCCGTGGCCACACGGTGGGTTGGCACAGCAGCGCGGGACGGCTCCTGCTCTCTTCCAGACCCAGCTATCGGTGAGGCTCATTTTTCTCCCATGTTTTACCCCGGGGTTGTGGGATTGCTGGGTCGGTGGCTCTGCAGGCTGTGTTGTCTCAGCTGTGCTGGTGGGCTGCAGACCAGGGTTTTCCCCACGCACAAAGCCCTTTCTCCGGCAGCAGCAGCAGCCCAGCCTGGAGCACACTCCCTGTGGGGCTGAAGGCACCACTTGGGCTTTGTGTGGCCTCTGGCCTGGAGGGACCCTCTGTGCATGGAGACTGCTGGTGCTGGGTGCCCTGGGACTCCCGAGAGGCTTCACAGTGGTGTTTCTCCCTCCAAACAGTTCTGGATTGTTGGATGGCTCCCAAGGAGCAAGGCAAAGTGCCGTGTCTGCAGAAAGCAGGCAGGTGGCACAGCCTGCTTGAGTTTTGAATAGAAAACCCGGTCAGATGAGCAAAAGCTGGCTTTAGAGGGGAGTTTATGACCAGCTCCTCTATTCATGGGGCCCTTTCAATGCTCATGGCATTGCTTGGACTTTCCACATTGTCAGCCCAGGATGATCTAGGTTTGGAGGTGGACAAAGCGTGGAGTAGGCTCAGCTGAGGCTGTGCAGATGGAGTGGGATCCGTGTCTGCTGTGGTGCAAGCACAGCCCATACCATCCTTGTTATGTCCAGGGAGATTGTACAGGGTGGTAAGCCAGTGTAGAGGGTTTGGGATTGATGCTGGCCCATCTGGAGCAGCAACAATTTGTCTGAAGGCTTGGCCTTGGGGAATGGTTCGAAACAGAGGCTGCAAAGGCAATGCCTGAGGTCTGGATCCTGCCTGAGTGCAGATAATCCCCTTGCACTGGGACTTGCCAGTTACCCATCCCATCTATACACAGGATTGTTCCCTGTGTCCCCATGTCTGTCACCCTCTGTGCGCAGCCAGCTGCTGATCTCCTTAAATCCCTCTGGTTCTGAGCTGGGCTTGTGCCTGGGGGTGTTTGTGGAGGTGCCAGCACTGGGGGTACAAAGTCCCTGGTCAGCAGCACGAAGTCTCACAGTGCTGCTGAGCGGCAGCTCCATGGAGAAGTCTGTCCCTACAAGCCCTGGGGCTGAGGTGCTGGCTGGCCAGCACCTGCTTCATGGGCAAGGAGAAGACTTTGGGAGCAAAGGCTGCGTACTCTGTTTTCTCCCATCATTACTATACAAACTTCAGGCTGTCTTTCTGCTCTCTTTCTGCTTGGAACATCCCTCTGCCTTCCCGGCATGGCTGAGAAACATCACCCCTTGCTCTGGCTGTGCAAGGAGATCTTCCTCTGTCCCATCCATACCTATCTGCAGCCTAAAACTTGCCAAAGAGTTGGAATTTCTCTCTTTGATTGATGCTGAAGGCTGGGATGGGAATTGGGATGTTCTTGCCCTGTGCTTATGAGGTGACCAGCATGGACAGATGAGGTTAGTCTCTCAGTTTGAATAAAACTGTGCCCTGGAGACAGGTTTGTCTTTAACTAGGAGAACTGGACCAGGGTAGGAGCTGGGAGCTGAGCTCATCTAGGCACATCTGCTCTGTGCCTGCTTCCAGCTCTCAGTGGAGGGGCTCGCTGTGGCCCCTGGACAAGCTGAAGCACCAAGTTCCCATGGTAGCTGGGTGGAGTGAAGCTGATTTGGGTCCCATCCCAAAAGGCTCCAGAGGGCTGGGGCGAAGGGGACAGAGGCAGGACCTGCCCTGACACCTCCCTTGCCCTGGGCAGGGCTGCTGCTGCAGGAGATGACCATGGCAGGGCTGCACGAGCTGCGCTTCACTGAGGAGAAGCCGCTGCTGCGGGGACAGGACGCCGAGCTGGTGAGTTTGGTGACCTCACTGGCTCCAGCTCCTGCACACAATGCAGGTGCTTGGGAGGGGTTGTGTGCTGGTATGGGGCATGTGTGGTACTCTGTGCGTGTGTGCTGGTGTTGGGCACACGTATGTGCACATGTGTGGTGTGCAGTGTGTGTGTGTGAGCGTGGAGTCGGGTTTGGCGGGATGGGGGGTGTGTGTGCAGACATGGCACATACATGCTCGTACACACTCGTGTGTGTGCACACACAGGTAGTGCGTGCACGTGTGTGCAGGTGTTGTAGATGTGGGTGTATGTGTGCACATGTGTGGGCTCTGGGGAGTGGGTGCCTGTGTTGTCAGGGGGCTTTGGGAGCTGGGTGGGCAGAGGGCGCTGTGGAATTGAGGTGCTGGGAAGGGATGTCTCTGTCCCTAATGGCTCCTTCTGCTCCTTCTCACCCCAGGAGAACTCGGATGTCTTCCTCTCCACTGTGGACACAGACTGGAAGGTAGGACCAGCCATGGGTGATGTCCCCCACCCTGGGTCTTGTGTGGGACAGCGTCCTGTGGCTGAGGAAGGCTGTGGGGCACTGAGCGGACCCGGGGGCGTTGCTGTCCCTCCTTCCATGGGGGTGCAGTGCCTGGTTGGTGTCTGTGCATGGGGCTGCACATCCATCGTGGTCCTCGTCAGGAGGGGATGGGGGACATGCTGCCAGCCATGCTCTGTGCTGGCGCTCAGATGTGGCTGGTGGGCACTTGGCCACGGGCTGGGGACAAAACCTTTAAAACAGGCAATTTCTTCTCAGGAAGGCAGAGCTGCTTTTCCAGCCCCTTTACCATTGCCATGGCAATGGTTTCCTGGGCAATGCCAGCTCCCTGCTTACATAAGGATGTTTGAAAGCCTCTTTCTTTTTTGGAGGGCTGGGGCATTGCCCCCTGTACCACCCACCTCTCTTGGAGAACAGGGCCCCTCTGCTCCCTTGGCTAGCACCTGCCTGCCTTGTACCTCCATTTCACCTCTCCAGAGGAGCCCCACAATATGGCTCCAGGGATCGTGGTGGGGAGAGCTCATGCCTGGCTCCTGTGTTGGTCTTTGTCCCTCTCACACCTCTGCCCAGGCTCATTGAGCAGCAGGCTCCCTCTGCAGAGACTGAGGTGCTGGAAGATAGGGAGGGAGGGTAGTTGGGCTGCCAGACCCCAGCTTGCTGCCTGTCCCTCTCCTAAAGCATCCCTTCTCCCAGGGGACACCAGTAATTGACTTGAAGTTGTATTTTGCCACTTTGCTAGCAACTGGGACCATTGGGAGAGTGGGCTTGGGTGGTGCTGGCTGAGCCCTGACAGGTCTGGCGCTGAAATAATAGCACCTGTAAGGGTAAAATAAATCTGGATTTCATTCATCCTGGGAGAGGGACAGGGGAGCACAGGTCCCTGTTTTAGCAGCCCCAAATCAGTGCCCAGACTTCTGGTGCTGGCCTGCTTGGTGTCTGTCACCTGTGTGGTGGCAGGATGCTAATCAGGGAATGAGACCTTTTGTCAGGATGCTGCGTGGTGGCTGCTGTGGTTCACAGAGTGGCAGACTTCTTGTGGCCCTCTTGAAAGCCACAAAATAATTAAAAAATGGCAGTGGTCAGAAAAGAAATGGTGCTTTTTCCAGCAGCTCCAAAGCTGGTGAGATGCTGGGGTTGTGAGTGGCAGGGTGTGCAGGGCTGGGCTGCTCCTTGCTCTGCTTGCTCAGAGTTCCTGGAGGGGAGACCAAACTATCTGGTATCACCAAAATGAGGGCAAAGAGGAAGATGGAGATGTGGAAAGAGAGGGAGGTGGCCGTGCCAGGCTGCCCAGACCTCTCAGTAGCACCACAAGGACCAGTATGACTCTTGCTCAGCTGTGCTGGGGCAGGGTTTGGTTGGCACTCGGGATGCTAAAGAGCAGTGACCCTCCCAGGACAATCTGCATGCCAGTATTTCAGGGATAGGCCCACGGTGTTGTCACACCACGTCCCTGGTGGTGCCAAGTGGAGCGGGTATGGACAGCAAATGCCACAGTGATGCGTCTCCATCCCCTCGGGACCTAAAAAAGGAACTGGGCAAAGATCAACTGAACTTTTCCCAAGCCAGCCGGGCCCTGTGCCCTCTTGGTTCCACTCCAAGAGCCTCAGGGTAGGAATGGGACGAGTTTCTCAGGCTGTGCCAGGGCAACCCCCTCCTTTTCCCCACCCTGGCATTTGCAGGTTGGCTCTGTGCAGAGGCTGGGGGCTGCCTGCCATTCCTTGGGGAGATCTTACCCTATTTTCTAGGCTCACCTCCTTGGGATAATTCAATCTATCCCCCAGCTTAACTCTTCCCTGTCCCTCTGCTCCTCCCCAGAGCCAATCACTGCTCCCTTGGCAGGATGCTCAGGACTGGCTGGGGCAGTGGTGGGGAGTGGGAAGCCCCCACTGCTGCCAGCTGAAGTGAAGCCCTGGGGGCTGCTGACATAAGCCAAGGTGCAGGAGTGCCAGGGGCAGGTGCCCTGAGACCTGGATGCCCTGCATCCAGCAGGAGGTCTAGGCCACCCGCCAGGCAAGTGGGCTAGTAGCCAAAGGGGTGGCAATCCCATTTGATACTATTCAAGCAGAGTCAGCCTTGCTCAGCCCTCCCATCTCCCTGCAACCCTTTTGCTTTCGTGCTTTACTTCACCATGGCTCTTCCACCCCTTCTCTCCTCTCCTTTGCCACCTTCTGTCTTTTTTTGCCCCTCTGCATCTCTTGTTTTTTTCCCACGGGCTGTGGCTGCTCAGGCTCTTTGGCTCCACAGGCAGCAGGGCTGAGGAAAGCAAAAATGGCACCTGGAGGTGTGAATGGCTTTGTACCTGTGCCAGGAACCACCTGAGAGCTGAGCTTTCCTCACACAGCCGGTCCTTCATTCGCAGAGATGCATCTTCCCAGGCCTGGGTTTGAGCTCCCTGCAAGACAGAGCAGAGCAGAGTAAAGCCTCTTTGGTGGAGGCGAGGTGAATGCCACCCCTCTGCCTGTCTGTCTGTCCTTTGTCCCACATCTAGACCCCCTGGCTGCCCAGCCCTGACTTGTTTGCAGGACTTAGCTTATAGTGGCTCCCTGAAGGGCACCAAAGAGACCGTGGGACTCCTCCTCCATCTGAGATTGTCCAGCTTTGTCCCAGTTCTGCCAAGCTGGGCAGTGGTGCTGGGATGGGCAGGGACAGGCAGGGTGCAAGGGGATGGCACCCAGAGATTTCTGGGGGGTTTTTGGGCTGTGGTGGCACGAGGCTGTCCTTGGGTGAGAGTTGCAGGCAGATGGAATTGCTCTCTCACAAAGTCTTGTTGGAATCAGGGAAGAAACCATCTGCTTGCATGCATGTACACATTGGGATACACGTGTGTGTGTGTGTGTGTATGTGTGTGTGTGTGCACAGCATGTGTCAGTCCAGGGACAGGATCCAACCCCTTGGTGCTGCTGGGTTGCCTTTCCTTTGCCTTATTTACCTGCCACTGGTGATGTCCAGGTCGGGGCTAAATCCTGCACTTCCCCTGCCTGCCATCATCCCGCAGCAGGTGGGATGACTGTGCTGCTGGTAACAGAGGTGTCTGTGCAGTGTTCACGTGTGTACATGTGTGTGCCCCTCTGCGCACGTGTGTCCAAGGTTCTGCGTGTGTGCAGGTTTTTGTGCATCCATGAGCATTAGTGATGGCCATGGCATACATGCTAAGCACACGGGAGAAGGATGCAGCAGGCGTGCTCTTAGTATGCACATGACCATGGACATACGTGTACAGGAACATGTGCTGACACAGACACACTGGGCCTGGCCCCGTGGGGGTTGTGCACAAGTATTTTGTGGAGTGTGTGTGCTTCAGTAGGTATATCAATTTTTCCAAGGTTTGCATGCACAGATGTGGTTTTGCCTGGTCCCTGTGTGCCCATGTTGGTACGTGTTCCTGTGCATGTTCATGCGTGGTCACGTGCACACGTGGAGCATGCCTGCCTCGTCCTCCTCCTGCTTGTTTCGTGTGTACCCATGTCCATCTGTGGCTCTGTGTGTGCTGCCTGTGCATCGCTGCGGGGCCTTGGCCCGGCTGGCTGTGGGCTCGACCATGATTCTGCATGTTTGTGTGGGGCTGGGTTCCATGTGTGTGCAGTGGGTGCACGGAGCATGGATGGGCTCTTCCCTGGCCGTGCTGGGTCTGTCGCGAGGGGTGCGAGTGCAGCCCGGTCCAGACACCCCGCCTGTGTCTGTCTGCCGAAAGTGGGAAGATGGAGAAGGTACCGCACGGTGCCAGGCGTTTTTTCTTCATAAACAAGGGTATTTGGGGCCAATTGGAGCATGAATAATTCCCGCGGCAGCCAATGGCTGAGTGCTGGCTCCATCGCGGCGCTCGCCTGCAATGGAGGCCAAACCTGCCGAGGGGGAAGGGAGAGGGAGGGCTTAGCGCAGGGCTGGGGCTCCGCTATAAATCGAGGCGAGGGGCTGAGCCAGCGCAGAGCTCTGCTTCGCCCCAGCCCTCTGCACTGACGGGAGCCCGTGCTTGGCCCACACTGCCAGCGCATCCTCATCCACCCACTTCCTCACCATGCCGGAGTGCTGGGATGGGGTAGGTACTGCCGTCCCCGTGTTGGCTGCCCTCCCTTCCCGGGGAATTTTGCCCCAGTATTTCTCCTGCTTGCCCAGGATGGGCCTTTGCATCCAGCAGGGCTCGCTGTGGGGCACTCAGGCATTGAGGCAGGTGGGACCCACTGCTGGGGAGCCCTTCTTTCCCCCAGCCCTGCTGCCGCATCCCTGCCGTGCCGCAGGTTTTGGGGACGCATTGTCCTTGAGCATGTCCTCCCCGAGCCCGGCGGAGATGCTGCGCCGAGGCTGAGGGTGAGTGGCTGCGTCCCGTGCTGGGGCTGTGTGCTGATGGGGGGGCTCTCTGCCCCTTCCCCACCCCCTGGGTTGCAGAGGGAGAAGGTCTCTTGCTGTTTTGAAGCAATCCCTCGGTTGCTTTCCGGCCTCTGGGTGATGGCAACACCCGATGGCAACAGGCTGGTGAGTGAGGTGGGAGCACTGCAGCGGTGAGCAGGTAACCTGGACATGGGTGGGCTCTGTCAGACACCTATCGGTGCTGAGACCTGCACGCCCCTTCTTGCTGGGGCTATGGGTTTTCTATGCCTCTCTCTCCTTGCTGCCTGCCTCCCCTGCATCCCCAGCCTCTCCCCTCCAGAGAGCATCCCTGCGGCAAAGGGCAGGGCTGTGGTACCCAGCGGTGCTGCAGAGGCTGCACCATGGGCAGGATGTGCCTGGCTTGGCGGGGGGTGGAGGTAGCAGTGCTGAGGATGGATCCACTACCTTGGGCATGTGATTTTGGGGTAGGATTGAAGGCTGAGCTGTTTGGGCTTTGATGGAGACTGTGAGCATGGTGATGGCAAGGAGGCAGCCCTGTGCCCAGGATCAGACCACATGGATGCCTCCTGCTCTGTGACCTTGGGCCAGGCCCCTCCTCTGCCTCAGTTTCCTAATCTGTTTTGCAGAGGGATGTCCCTGCTCATGGACTGCTGCCTGATGCAGCTGCATCAGGACAGCTGTGGATGAGGGCTGGTGGGGTCAGGGTGCCCTTGGGGGCCGAGAGTTGTCTCCACAGAGTCCTTGAGGTGCCTTCGGGTGCTGTGCTCCCCCAGGGACAGCAGATCTCGGTGAGGGGAGGCACTGCAGTGAGGAGACCCTGTCCTGAGGTGGTTCCTCCCACCCAAGGCCTGTGTCCTTCAGAGTCCTTGGTGGCGCGTAACCCGCGTGAGCATCCACGTACCTGCTCCCCTCCCACCAGCCCATCCGTGGGGCTGCCGGTGCCAGCAGTGAGGACCGTGATGGTTGGGCACCCTGCCATCATCTCCTGCCTGCCCTGCCCAGCACATGATGCTCCTGCACCCACCAGATCCCAGCTTCTAGGTCACTGCCAGTGGACTGGCTGGCAGGTGTGAGCATCTGGAGGGGACCTCTGGTCCCTTGTCCCTGGGCAGCACCTGGGCTCACAGCTTTGGTTTCCCTTGCTGGCTGGGAACAAGGGCCAGGGCAGCAAGGCTGGAGCCCTCCTAAACAGGGAAACTGAGACACAGGTAGTCTTGTTCTCTGTATGAGGGCACTGGCATTTCAGACCAAAGGTTTCTAAAGTTACTTTAGCTGTAATTTTGGGAGCTGGTTGCAGCGTTTCCTGGAATGGTGTCTGGGTTCTGACCTCTGCCTGTTTGTCCCAGGCACAGCGAATCACTTCCCAGCTAGGCCATGCTGTGAAGCCCCACCCTGTTGCCAAAATTTCCTCAGTCCCAGGCCCTCGAAGATCTCCTGTCCTGTCCTGTGGTCCACCTGTCCCATCCCATGATCCTCCTTTCTCAAGCCCTCTTGGATCCCATCCCTTGATCCCACCCTGCGATCCCATCCCATGATACACATGTCCAATCCTAAATGCTATGATCCTATCCAAAGTCTTCCCTTCCCTTCCCTTCCCTTCCCTTCGGGAGCTGATGGAAGCTGGGAGCATTTGTATGTGATTTGTCCTGCTTTCTACCACCTCTGGGATGCCCAAAGGTGGTTTTTTTTTTCCCTGGAACAGCTGCCCCTCTTTCCCTTGTCCTCCCATGGGACCAGCCATGTGGGGAAGCATGCACCCAGCGAAGGGTGTGATGGCAGGGCAGGAGAGGATGTCTTAGGGCAGGTGGGCATCACATCATCTCTCCTCTTCCCCCAGGAACATGACATTGAGACCCCCTATGGGCTGCTGCACGTGGTCATCCGGGGCTCTCCCAAGGGGAACCGCCCGGCCATCCTGACGTACCACGACGTGGGGCTCAACCGTGAGTGCTGCTCCCTGGGCCGAGGGTGCAAGGGCAGGTGGGAGTGAGCCCGAGGCTGCATGGGGTGCCAGGACATAGGGCCAAACCCCTGGCTCAGCTCCTTTGCCTCCTCCCGTGGAGGGTCCCCTGGCTGCATTCGGTCCCCCCAGGCATCTGGAAGCATGGGGGGAGTTTGGGTGCTCAAAGCCCAAAGCTCAGGCCAGGTACAGCCAGGAGTGCTTGGCTACCCTGGTGCTGTCTGTCTGCCCGCCCACACCAGGCAGGGATGGCACACAGGGGGTGCAGGGTTGGTCCCCACTGCTGCCAGCACCACCAGCCTGTTGGTATTCAGAGCATGGACCCAGCTGGCAGCAGGATGTAGTGGGGGACAAAAGAGACTGGGAATGGCAGAGAAGGAGGGACCTTGTCAGGAGGGGAAGGAGTGACCCTGGCCAGAGGCTCTGGATATGGAGACGCTGCACTTTCTATCAGCCTGCAGCCTTGGTCCTGCACCCCAGACCCCTGCCCTGGGCTGTGCCCTCCAGCTGAGCCAGGATGCCCAATTCCCTGTGAGCAGAGAAAAGCATTTCCTGCTCTGCTGGCAGCTGAGGCTGAGTCACTGACGTGCAACGTGAGCTGCCTCAGCATCACAGCAGCTCTGTCGTGTCCAGGTACACGTCATGTTGGCTGCAATGGGCCCTACAACTGCCTCATCCCACATTCTGGGAGGGATATCCTGGCACTGATGCCATGGGGCAGGACCCCTCCAAGCCCCAGCAGTGTCTGTATGCCACTGCAATGGCAGGGGCCTGTCCACAGCAGCACTGTGCCTGTTTCTTTGACTGTTTCCAAGCAGGCAGATTTGCAGCTGTTTCTCAAATGCCATGTTTGCTTGAGCCCTTTCTGGGGATTTTGGATGGGGCCGATAATACTCCAGGCTGCTAATCCCACTGCCCGCTGGGTGGTCTTGCAGCCCTGGGTTTGAATCCCCCAGTCCCATTCCTCCAAGGCTCATTAGTGAGGCTCACCTCAAACTCCTCATCCTCCTGGCTGTGTCTGTCCATCTCTGTGCCTCCCGACACCTGTAGGGATGCAGCCCTTGCTGCAGTAGCTGCAGGGATGAGGAGCGTGGAGGGAAGGGGATGGGATGGCTTTGGTGGCATGTCACGTCCCGCTTGAAGGGCAGAGGGAGGGCATGCAGCCTCTGTCCATGCTTCCCTGACCCACCAGGCCCCAGTGCCAGGGTGTTTGGTCTCTGATCTCCACCTGCCCTTTGACAGACAAGCTTTGCTTCAACACCTTCTTCAACTACGAGGACATGCAGGAGATCACGAAGCACTTTGTGGTGTGCCATGTGGATGCGCCGGGCCAGCAGGCAGGAGCCTCACAGTTCCCTCAGGGGTAGGTGCCAGTTTGTTCAGTGGCCCACTGTGCCCACCGGGATGGCACCTCCCTGTCCTTTGGGTTGTCACTGCTTGGCAGTCGTGCCCTGCCTGTGGGTCTCTCCAAACTGTGTCAAAGCCCATGGCAGATGACTGGCCCAGGGTGAGCAATGGGGTGATTTGCAAGTGGGTGGCATTTCCCTGCCCACTTCAGGCTGGCAAGCTGCCCCAGATACCCCACTCTGAACAGGGTCCATAACCAACATTCTGTGCCTCCCTGTGCCACAGGTACCAGTATCCATCCATGGACCAGCTGGCTGCCATGTTACCCAGTGTGGTGCAGCATTTCGGGTGAGTCAGCCTCTCCTCCATGGCTGCTGGCTGAGGGTCCTGGGCAGGGAGAGGGGCAGAAAGCAAGGGTTTGGGGTTGGGAGTTATCCCTGTAAGCTGGCAGCCTGCAAATCTTCTTCTGCCCAATGCTGTGGGTGGAGGGATGTCCCAGGGAACATGTACTGGAGCTGACTGTCCCACCCTACTCACCTCTCCATATTTGCAGGTTCAAGTACGTGATCGGGATCGGTGTTGGGGCAGGAGCCTACGTGCTGGCCAAGTTTGCGGTGAGCCTGGGGCTGGGATGGACTGGCCCTGAGTTGCTGGTACCTGCCGTCAGCCAAGGGCATAGGGAAAAGCAGGAGCTGACACCTCCAGGCAGCCTCTGCTGCTGCAAAGGCTCGTGGAGGGATGTGGGGCCAGGATGGCAGTGCCATGGCCGTGGTGTCTGGGCAGTCTCGCCACAGGTCTCCCATCGCTCCAAGGACCACATCAGCTCTGTGCAATGCCTGTGCAGTGATGCTGGTGGGGGCTGCCCAGGGCATATCTTTCCTCCCCTCTGAGCCTTTCCTCTCTTGCTCACTGCAGCTCATCTTCCCTGACCTGGTCGAAGGACTGGTCCTCATGAACATCGACCCCAATGGCAAAGGCTGGATTGACTGGGCAGCTGCCAAGGTGGGCAGGGACCCGATCCCTCCTGCTGGCCCTGGCGGCTCCCTGGAGCAGGAGCCAGCCATGGCAACGCTGTAACTCCCTGTGCTCCCTCCACAGCTCTCTGGCCTCACCAGCACACTGCCGGACATCGTCCTGTCCCACCTGTTCAGCCAGGTAAGGGCTGTGCATGCTGCCAGCTCCCTGCCACCAGCCCCCTACCCAGCACCCGGCTGGGTCACCTGGGCTGTGCCCTTCTGGGTGCTGCAGTGCCTCTGCAGCATGCTCAGGGTCAGGGTTAGTCAAGCCCTGCCTGACCTGGGGATTAGCCTTGAAGAATTTGTGACTCATGCCCACGTCCTGCCTGGGTGTGCAGCACCCCTGTGCCCAGCTGCACTGCCCAGCATCCTCCTCCTTGTCCCTGCTGACCAGCATGGCATGGGCAGGACTGGAGGAGCAGGGTATGTCCCTGACACGTGATCTCCATTCCCTCCTGGCACAGGAAGAGCTGATGAACAACACGGAGTTGGTGCAGAGTTACCGGCAGCAGATCGGCAGCGTGGTGAACCAGTTCAACCTCCAGCTCTTCCTCAACATGTATAACAGGTGAGTGCTGCAGGCAGCCCCTGTCTGTGCCAGGGCAGGGGGCTGCGGTGCTGGTGGGTGGCTCTGAGGTCACTGTGGGGATCCAGACCCGTGTTGGGTGCTGTCATCACCCTGTTGTCACCTCCAGCATAGGCAGGCAGCAGTGCAAAGTTGTCTGCCACTGCTGGCTGGGGATGTGGGAGTGGTGGTACCTGTGCCAGAGGCTTGCCATGTCCCAGAGCCCACCACCATGGGTGCACATCCCCTGGTCTTCTCTTGCACTGGATGCTGGCACAGGCCTGGGAAAGGAGGCAGAGATGCTCTCCCATGTGTGCAGGGGGTTGAGAGCCCTGCCACTCTGCTGGGTGCTGCATCCCATGGCATGGGCTCTGCTTGGGATGACTGTGGCATCCTCCTTCCACAAGGTGCTGGGACAGTGAGGCTGGGTGCTGCTTCCAAGGGCTGGCAGTGCCACAGTTCTTGTGCTATGGCATGGGTGGTGGCATCTGCCCATGGGCTCACACTGGCCCTCTTTTTCCTCCATCAGCCGCAGGGACCTGGACATCAACCGGCCTGGGACTGTACCCAATGCCAAGACGCTGCGGTAAGAGTTGTGCTGGCATGGAGGGGTCCCAGGGCAGTGGAGTTCACCCAGCCCAAACCCTGACCGTGCCCCTTCCTTCTCTCACTTCCAGCTGCCCCGTGATGCTGGTGGTCGGAGACAATGCGCCTGCTGAAGAGGGGGTGGTGAGTGATGGTGTAGTGCCTGTCGGGTGGCACACAGATGATGCCCATGCGTGGGCACGCACATGTTCACTGCCTGCTCAGACACATGTCAGCTCCCATGGGAGCTGCGTGGGAGCGTGCTCGTGTGGGCACCTGTGCACATGCATCTGTGCATGGTTGCCACACCTGGAAAACCTCCCCTTTTTCATATGCCCAGACGTGCTCACAGTGTGCCCACTCAGATGTGTCAGCACACGGGCACACTCCTTGCTTGGCCTCGTGCACCCAAACAGCTGCTGGGGTCCTTCCACACATCCACGTGGTTGTCCACCCTTGCACAGTCAGCCACAGTAGTGTGCAGGTGGCCACATTTGTATGGAATGTGTTACTGCACGCTCACCCCCCCCTCCTCCATCACATGTACCTCCGTGCATGTGCACATGAGCACCCTTGTGTGTGTGTACACACGTGTGTGACACATGGAATGCCTCACCAGCCACCCTCAGCTCCCCTTCCAGCCCTCACCCAGACATTGCCTGGAAGAAGGAAAGACCCCTCTGTCCCATGGCACAGGATGGTCATTCTGCAGGCTCACGGCTCGCCTAGTGTCCTGTCTCCTCCTGGCTAGGGTGGGATATGCCAGCTGGAATGCTGTGGGCCATCGGGGGTACATGTGGGCAACTTCTGCTTGGCTCAGGGCTAATGTCATTTCTCTTGCCCACAGGTGGAGTGTAACTCCAAGCTGGATCCCACCAACACCACCTTCCTGAAGGTAGGCCAGTGGCAAGGGGCAGCTGGGAGGTCCCTGCTGCCCATGAAGTGCCCCACTGCCCTCTGCCCCAGGGCTGCAGAATGTCCCCATCTCCCCATTCCAGGTCCCTCCTGGCCATTGGGGCTGGGGATGTATGGGGAGAACAGGGTGGCCCCAGCAGTGGCATCCTGTCGTGGGTACCAGGGGATGGTGGATGGTACAGACACCCTGCCAAACTAAGCAGGACCTTCTCTCTGCAGATGGCTGACTCCGGTGGGCTGCCTCAGGTCACACAGGTGAGCCCCCACAACTTCCCCAGTTAACTGGATATACTGGGCTCTGAGACATGTACTGTGCTGTCCCTGGCTAGGTGGGAATGGGCTGATGAGGGCATAGGGGTCTTGTGCAGGGGTGCCAGGGGTGGCCTGGGGCTGAGTGGGGCTCTCAGCCTTGGTGCTGCCTCAGCTCAGCCAGCTCTCTCCCTACAGCCAGGCAAGCTGACCGAAGCCTTCAAGTACTTCCTGCAAGGCATGGGCTACAGTGAGTGCCGGGGCTGGGCGTGGGGCTGGTGTGGGGCTGGCGTGGGGCTGTGTGTGCATGTGTGTGTGTGTCTGTGTGCACGTGTGCTGACCCTGCTGCCGGAGAAGAGCCTGGCACTGCTGTGTGTCCATCCTGATGGAGAGCTGCATGTGTCTGTGACTCTGTATGTGCAGGTGTGGATCATGTCTGTCCGTGTGTCCGCAGGGGCACGGGATGTACAGGCTCTGTGTGCACACAGGTGTGTGTACAAGGGCTCTGTGTGTACATACATGTGTGGACCAGGTCTCTGTGCAAGCGTGCACACGTGTGTGTGTTTGTGTGTGCACAAGCAGGGGCTGTGTGTGTGCAACAAAGACGAGCGAGTCCATGTGCACAAGTCTGTGTGAACGTGTTTGCTTAGGTCCATGACCACGTGTGTGTATGTGTTTGGGTCTGTGCATACCTGTGCGTGCATGCAAAAGTCCATGTGCACACGTGTGTGTTTGCAGGTCCATTGCGTGTGTGTGTGTGTGTGTGTGTGTGTGTGTGTGTGTGCAGTTCTGTGTGCCCATGTGCGGGTTCGTGTGCAGGCACACTTGGGGCTGGGTGGGGGCTCCTGGCTCAGTGGAGCCCAGAGAGGGCTGATGCTCTCTCTCTGCCCTCTCTGCCCTTCTCCCGCTCCACCCCTGCCAGTCACCCACCTGAAGGATCGGAGGCTGAGTGGAGGCACAGGTACCGCTCAGAGCTGCTCAGCCCATGCCCGCTGCTGCATGGTGCCTGCCTGGCCTGTGCCCTCGAGCTGCCTGGGCACCTTTGGGAGCAGCCTGGGTGCAGGACTGGCCCTTCCCAGCCAGATGCCTACTGCCTCGCTCCGCTTTGCCTGAGCCGGGGCTGGGGGCTGAGAAATGGCACTTGGAGAAGCCCCCCTCCATGCAGGCACAGCCTCAGCAGCGTGTCCACTGTGCTCTCCTCCAGCTGTCCGGGAGCTGTGCCCATCGGGCATCCTGGCTGGGGGAGGGTGTCACCTTCCCTGCACACCCTGGGAGCCGGGGGAGTTCCCATCCCAGCTCACTCCTTCCCTGGAGCCTGGCAGCCAGGGGTCCCCACTGCCTGATGCCTGGAGGTTGCATGCCCAGGAGTGGGTCTGGTGTGCAGCCTGTCCCAGGGCCACCTGGCCCTGCCCTGCCATCCCTTACCAGCCTGGAGCTGCTCATGTTGCCACAGCACCGCTTGCTGCAAGCTTGTGCCAGGGCTCATTCGCATCGGGGAGTGGGACCGGCAGCAGTGTTGGCTCAGGTGCTGGTGGTTTTCGGAGGGAGCTGAGCACCCTGGCCGTCTCTCTGTGCCCGTGCAGTGCCATCTGCCAGCATGACCCGCCTGGCACGCTCCCGCACGGCCTCCCTCACCAGCGCCAGCTCTGTGGATGGCACCCGCCCACGTGCCTGCACCCACTCGGAGAGCACCGAGGCCATGGGGCAGATCAACCACACCATGGAGGTATCGTGCTGAGGTCCACGCCCGCCACCGACGTCTCCTTCAGAGCCATCTCCCATCCGTCAGCATCCCGCCAGCACCCACCCGCCCCGTGGACATCCTCCACCAGGGCTCTCGCTTCTTTGGGGTCAATTTGTCTTCTTTGCCGCTGGCCTCACCCCCTTGTCTGGTACAGGAGAAGGAGAGGGGCTTTGTCCAGCAGTCACACATGGTTCTGCATTGGTCCTCACCCTCCCTAGCATCGGCTTGGCCCCAGCTTGGGAGGGTGGGTGGCAGGGGGACAGGGCCAGGATGGGACAGCAGGGTCAGGGTGGTGAGATGGGGACGGGATGTTGGGATGGGATGGGATGGTGGGATGGTACAGGACGTGGAGAGGACACAGGAGGTAGGTTGGTCCCCCAAGGTCAACTGATGGCTGACCAAGTCAAAAGGAAGACAGGAACAGGGAGCAGCGCTTATTGGGAGGTCACTGGTCCATTCTTAGGGATGCAGCTTTCATTTCTCCCTGATGGCCCTTTCTGGGGAGACCTAGCACAGGATCCCCCAGCACACCCAGGACCTGCTGCCCCAGAGCTGGCTGAGCCTTGTGAGAAATCACATCCCAAGCTTTCTTTGCCCTAGTCATGTACCCTGAGGGCTGCCCCAGGGCAAGTGGAGAGGGGTCAGCCCTGCTCCATAAGCCATCAGGGCAGGAGGGTGGCATGAGTGTCCCCCTGCCTCTGCCCATACCCTTGCCTGTGATGGCACTTCCTTGGTCCCTTGTTGCAAGAAGGATAATCACCGCCTGCCACAAAAAATGCACCGGGAAGGGGGCAGTGAGCTTGCTTGGTCCCTGCCACACTGTCAGTTCCCCTCCCAGCTGAGGCTGCCAGGGCCCAGAGACCACTGGTTTTGGGGATGTCACACAGCAAATCCCACCTCCAGTTTTGCCACAGCCTGTGGGTGTCACCACCGTGGAGCCATTAGCAATAAGATGAGACACTCCCCCTGCCATGCTGGGGAACCCTCAGCACCCTCTGCCCCACAGGGTGCATCCCCGCAAGGTGCTGGCAGTGTGGGGTGACCCATGGGACATGGGGAGCACACCAGTGTCTGGCTTTGCCTACAAAGCTGGCCAGACCCACCATGGCCCTCCAAATCCACACCCCCCACCTCTGGCATTCCGCCTGCGCGCTGAGCGAGGCGTCTCTCAAGGGCTTGGCTCCCCCCGAGCCGTGGGGCCCCATCCGGACTCCGGGTGGATCTGGTCTCTCACAGTCGGCACGGAGATCCATGTCATCCCATAACCCCACCATTGGCCCGAGCTGCCAGAGCAGCAGAGCCCAGCCCCTCCTGCGCCCGGTGTAAGGCACAGGTAAGGCCCTGGCTCTGGTGATGGGTGCTCAGGTCTTCGTAGGTGTTCCATGGGGGACCTGAGCAGGGACCTGTAGGGAACCCACCGGGTGCCACCATTTGGGTGAGCAGAACCAGCCCGCTGGAAGCAGGTCCCACCCAGCCCTACAAAAGCATTTGCCCCCCCTGCCCCAGACCCTATCCTTGCTCCCCAGTGAAGGACACACAGGTCCTGGGGCTCCCAACGGGTGTATGAGGGCTTTTGGCCCTGAGACCCGTGCCCCACATGACCCCTCACAAATTAAAAGGCCACCCCAAAACACCAGTGTCCCCGTTTGTCCCCTACTTTGTTCTGCTGTGTGCTTCCTTCTTGGTGTGACTCTGAAAGCTGCATAGCTCCTTTTTATGGTAGATACTGCTGCGATCACTTGTTTTTTCAGCGTGTCTTTCCAGATGATATATATATATAAATACCTATACATAATATATATATAAGGGTTTGCCCAGTCCCTGACGTTTTTGGGTTCACTCCTCCTCGCATTCTTGTCCAAGCAGTGCCGTGTGGTTTCCCTGGAGGTGGTGTGGCTGTGCTCGCCTTCAGTTCCTCACCTTGGTTTTGTTGGTGGGTTTGTTTGTTTTTCCCTGGTGGTTTGTTCTTTTGATTTTTGTTGGTTTTCCTTTTTTCCCAGTCACAGCGGAATTTAATGCATTTTCCTGTCTGAGTGCAGCCTGATTTTGTCACAGCGGCATCAAGGCTGCAGCACTCATGAGACAGCAATATGTAAACCAGATTTAACTAACCTGTTGCTGTAGAGAGGATTTACTGTGTTGGAAATAAACCAACAAACTAATAAAGATGTTGAGAACCTGCTGTGCTCTTTGCAACATGCTGCAGGGAAATGGGTCTGAGCCCACCTGGGGCCTGCCTGCAGAGATCTGGCAGGCAGGGAGGAGAAGAGGGGACACCTTGTCCACCAACCTCACTAGGGATGCCCGTGGAGGAAAGCCCAGCACCCCACAGTGCACAGGGGGGGAAGCTGTGGGGTGGTTTGGCTTTGGGATGCCCCATATGTCAGGAATGGATGGAGGCTGGAAAGCTGCCACCTGTAGCCCAGACAGGTTGGTTCCAAGGGGTGCCCACTGGGGAGGAAAAAGACCCATGGCTGCACAACTCAGGGGATGAGCAGAGTCCCTGGGAGATCCAGCCTCACTGTCCTCTACCCGGACTGCAGGCTTCCTGTTTGTCTCCCCATCAAGGTCTGAATGTTCCAGGCCATAGCCCTTTCCAAATGCATGAAGCCTTCCCTGGGAAGGATCATTTCCTTACATCCTAGTCCTTGTCCCTGCTCCAGTGTGTCAATGTCTGCCTTGTACAGGTCCAGACTGGTCCCAGTCCCTGAAGAGGGTCCCAGAGCCTCTTCACATTCATGGTTGCCTGGGGTGGGCAGAGAAGAGCCTGGACACATGGGGAGGGAATGCAGACTGCCAAGACTGAGCTGAGAATTGGGCAGGCAGCCCAGGAGCCTTTCTTGGCTGGCTTGCCTGGAGGGGTCTGCTGGTTGCCCCCCATGGCCAGGGTGAGCCTCATCTGTGGGTTGGGGGGTGTTACACTGTACACCCTTATCACTGAAATGCTGTAATGCTGCTGGACACATTCAGGACATACTTTGTGCTATACAGATGGCTGGGATGGGATAACTGTCAGACAAATGATTTCCACATTCTGACTGAATGCAATTCACAGAGCACTGGATGCTGAATGCTAACAGACTGCAACAGAAAGAAAACTAACAACTTTCTATTCCTACAGTACTATTGCTAGATTAAAACTCCTCTTCTGTACTTCAAATACTGACTTAAATAGTCTATTTTCTTGGGATCTGGCACGTCTCACCACTCAGTCAACTATGGAGTATCTCAGCAGCTTTCTGGACCAGAAGTGAGCATGTCACTGAAGTTTCTCTTCCCTTAAGTTTACCCAAGAAAGTATGGTCACAGCTTTTTTTAATACTGCCAGTAATACTTGCATGAAAACTGGCTCTTGATGATGCACGGGTTTTTATTTCTAGCAGGAGGAGATAATTTAATACATGTAATTCCTCAGGGGAACCTGCAAAGGGACAGGAGCAGCAGGGCAGAAAAAAAAAGTTCAGGCTGCTTTTTCTGGCCAGATATGGATGCCATTAGTGAGGAGTGAGGGAGCCATATAGGTCAGTGCCTCAAATAGTGCATGAAAATGCGACTCAAAGGGTCAGAGCCTGTGGTGCTTCTGTGGGGTTGCACTGCCACCTGGTGTGGTCTGCAGTGCTCACAGCCTCTACCCAGCACTGCCTTTGCCTCGTTGGTTTAAAACACCTGCCAAAGGACAACAGTGCTGATACAAATGCTGATAATTGCGTCTGGTTATGTAAATAAATAGGAATATGTCAGCATACAAGTATGGGAATCAAAAGCAGCTGAGCAATGGGAACAGTCATTCCCTCTCCATCTGTCACAGCTGCACAGGGGCTGCCAGGACAGAGTTACTGCAGATTCCTGCCAATTCACTGGGCAGGAATGCTTCAGCCTTTACAGCTGACTGTGTTTGTGTCACCAGGTGAGCCAGGCTTGGCAAAGGTTACTGTGTTTGTGCTGCCGGGCAGGTGAGGCAGCCCACAGCTTCCCCCGTGGGTGTTAGCACAGCCAGGTATTCCTCTCCAGACAGGCCTTCAGCAAATGCCATGGGGGAGCTCTGACTAACATGGCCACGAGGAAAAGTCTCATCCCCGAGATCAGCTGGTGACACCCCAAAGCAAAAAGCTTAAAGAACAGTTCATTTCCCATGGTTTTCTAAGGCCTTACTACATTCACACCCATCACTGAAAAGAGAGGGCTGGAAGCATTTAACGCCCTCAAAATCACAGAGTTGTTATGATTGGAATGGATCTCTGGAGATCATCGAGTCCAACCCCCCTGCCAAGGCAGGGTCACCTGGAGGAACGTGTGGCACAGGAACACGTCCAGGAGGGTTGTGAATGTCTCCAGAGAGGGAGAATCCCTGGGCAGTCTGTTCCAGTGCTCTGACACTCTCAACGTAAAATTGTTTCTTATATTGAGGTGAAACTTCTTGTGTTTTAGTTTATGGCCATTGCTCCTCGTCCTGTCTCTGGGCACCACCGAAGAGTCTGGCACAGCACCCTTGGCACCGCTTTTGAGATATTTACATGCACTGATGAGATCCCCTCTCTGTCTCTTCTCCAGACTAAACAGGTCCAGCTCCCTCAGTGTCTCCACGTAAGAGAGGTGCTCCAGACGACTCATCATCCCTGTGGCCTCTGCTGGACCCTCTCCCGTAGCTTCTTGTCTTTCTCGTACTGGGGAGAGCCCAGCACTGGACACAGCGCTCCAGGCGCGGCCCGAGTAGAGGGGCAGAGAACCCCGAGATTCCCAGAGCTCAGCTCGGCCGGGACACCCTGGATGTTCCGAGCCCCTCGGCGGCCGGGGTGTGACGGCTCGGCCGGGGTGTGACGGCCCGGCCGTGGAACTACAGCTCCCATGGTGCCCGGGCCGGCCGGAAGCGCGGGCGCTGCGGGGGCCGCGCGGGGAGCCCGCGCCGTGCCCATGGCGGCGCTGAAATACGCGGGGCTGGAGGACACGGACAGCGAGGAGGAGCTGCCGCCGGGCTGGGAGGAGCGCACCACCAAGGACGGCTGGGTTTACTACGCCAAGTAAGGGGAGGCAGGGCGGGCGAGCCCGCCTGGAGCGCTCTGACCACCCGGAGCCGCCGGCGCTGCCGCCCCGGAGCGCGGGTGCGGGGCAGGACCCGCCGCGTCCCGCCCGGTGCATCGCGGACGAGCTGCCGGGGCTCGGGCGGCGGGACCGGCGTCCGTGGGACTCGGTTTCCGTGTGTGGGCTGGGCTGTGACAGCCGCAGGGACAGCGGCAGCCGCCCCTGCTGAGCCCGGGGCGGTCGGTGCGGAGCCACCGCCGCCCGCCCCGCGTGGGAATGATGCTGGAGCCGCTCCTGGATGCGGGAGGGAGCCGTCGCGGAGCCGTTTTCAGCGCACCTCGTGGCTCTCGTGTTGAGCTCACACAGTGTTGTGGGTTTCTTAGTTTTCCTCCGTCTGGGAGCAGAGGAGAAACAGGTCCGATGGAAGTTAGGAGCTGTAGGTGCAGTCCCTCACCTCTTTATATGCCACAACTTGAGCAAGAGAGAAAGTTTCGCGTTTAGCACCATCTGCTCGTGCCACTGGAAGCGGTTGTGTCCTCGCAGGTTACAAAGGGTTGTGCCACAGAGGGACCTAACTCAGTGGAATGTATATTTATACACTTTCTCCTCTCGTGTAGTTTCTGTAGCCATGCTGATCTTGGAATATATTTTAGTCTGTTTAGAGCTACAAAATTTGTTCCCTTCCACAAAAAGGGGGGAAAGTATAGTTTATTCTCACCTGTGATGAGTTGGCATCTCCCTCCCCAGTTCTGCTTTACAAACACTGGTGAGAATGTTTTTGTTTATCCACACTTTGTTTGTAAACCCTGCAAATTCTCTAGATGTTTGTTTTTCTTAGGCCGAGTACCTGTATATTTCCTTTGATTTCAAAAGCTCTTGTCCAAAGGAATCACTTGCTGAAAGTAGCATACCTACAAAATAATGAGATACTACTAGGTGTAATTTCTACACAATTAATTCAACAGGCCAATTTCTTATCTGTTGTGAAACTGGATCGATTCAATTTAATGACATGAAATGAATGTATCTTTACTGCCTGAAAATCTATCCCAGTGTGTCTAAAAATATATTTGACATGAACAGGTGTTGCTACCTTTAATGTATGCTCTGTATCTGTGATACATATTCTGGATATTTGCATCTCTGCATATTCTGGAAATTTGTTTTAAACCTCATCAACAATATGAACTTAGCTGGAATAGCATGATTTTGATTTTAGACTTTTAAAGGTGTTTATGATGAGTTCGGTGTGCACACAGGTGGACAGTCATTTCTTTGTCAGGCTGCAGTAATTTGGTTAAATATCTTGCAGCTTGTGCAGGTCACACAGGTGCAATTGTTTAGTCTCAGATCCCCAGCTGTGATTCCTGTAATACCTGATGTTGACACTGTGGGGTTGTTGTAAGAAGGGAAAGTTGCTTATGTTGTAACTTGCTGTTGGTACTGGGCCTGGGGGTTAGTGGTTATTTATGTATGTTATTCAGTGCTGTTGTCAGTCTTTATTTCACACTTGGGCAGCTGTCATTTTGGACACTCAGGTAATCCCTGCCTGACTCTTAATATTACAACTTGGTTCTTATTTAAAAATATTTAGTGAAAGATAAGATTTTAATATGCAACCTGATTTTAGCACTTTGGATATCTTAAGACCTTGTTTATGTGCAGACCACTTTGCCTATTAGTCCAGAAAACCTTATGAGAGAGTAACGTGATACCATTATCAAGTATATTAAATAAATATCCTTCTATTCAAGGCCTGTGGATAAACTTAACTGTCCAAAGCTGCAATTGCTCATGTAGAAATCCAACTTACTTAGCTTATAGCCTGCAAATCAGTATTATTAGGCAAGAGTTTTAGAAAGGTACTTTTGTAATTTGAAAACTTTCTAGTATTATTATTACTAGCTTAGGCTTTTTTTTTTCCTTATTCCTGCCAAGGTTCACCATCTTTTTGAGTTCTTTTCTGAGTCTGTTAATGTTAGTTTTTAATAAGTTTTGGGTTTTCTTTCTTCTCATAAGTAACAAAACTTAGATTGGAAGTCAAACATTTATTTGAATTTTTATAGACTCCTGTGCTCTCTGGTTAGTTACTTTCAGAACTGTGGCAATATTTTGGATTCCATCTGAAAGATTATTAGGCAGTTTTCTAAAATCTTGAACTTTTCTTTTCCTGCAGCCACCTGGAAGAAAAAACACAGTGGGAACATCCTAAATCTGGGAAGAGGAAACGTGTTGCAGGAGGTTTGTGTTAAGCTTTTGTAATGAACTGAAGTTATGTTACAAACATAATTTCCTCCACAGACTTCAGCTGGTCATTAGTTGACACTAATCACCAAGGCAAACTGAGCTGGCAAAATACAGATGATTTCAGTGGGGTTTTGCTTCTGTGATTGAAGTAGGGTGATCACTTTGCAGTTTTATGGCTTTCTTGGATTGCTCCATAAAGTCAAAGTACCATTTCTAGGTTAGAGGTTTGTTTTAGTGTGGCTTGTAAAGCATATAGTCCAAGTCTGGAGTTCTCTGATTGGGTTCTGATTTCCTGGTGTCTATCAGATAATATTTATAGTTGAATTATATTCTTCAAAGACTGTATTTCATTAAATAATATCCCTGGCACAGAAGGAAGTCTCGTTAGTTTTCATTTTACTTGTTTTCCCCAACCCAGTTGAATGTTGTGCTGGAACAGGAGGCAGACAATGTTGCAGGACACTTCCAGAGGAAAATGGCTTCTTAAGGGCCTTGGATCAGTGCCTTAAATTAGATCTTCCCAGAAGCTTCTATGTGGTGCACCTGGGGGTACTATACTATTGGCAAACCATATTTCTTTTGGCACTGGCAGTCTGACTATAAGTGGAATGTTTTCAGCAGATCTTGTGTTGATTGAATTAAAATGAGTACTTTTCAGCTGGGGTTAGAAATACTGAGAGTGCCATCTGTTAAGTATTTCTCTAGGATCTTTTATGTAAGAATTTGTTTTGTAAAGATTTGTCATTTTTGTTCTTTTATCTGTCCTTCCAACTTCATAGAATCATAGAATCATTTATGTTTGATTTAATGTATCTTGTGCCCACTTGAGGGTTGTGATCTTTCAATTTTTCCTACATTTAGTTCAATGGTTTTTGCTGTTTACTTTGTCAGGGATAGATACTAAACTGTGAGCAGTGTAGATGTGTATGTACTAGGAAGCATGACTGCATTTTGCTGGTTTGTGCTATAACATGAAATAATCTATATGAAGATTTTTTTTAGATTATACTTAACCTGCTACTTGTTACTTTTGTATGGGATCTCCTGTATGTTGTACTTTTATGAGAGAGCAGTTGTGTGTGATTAGGGAAGCAATCCTTCTTTCAAGTTCTGATACTCAAGTGCAGCACGTAGTGCACCATCTACAGAAATAATGCAGAATTGTGTCACATCTGTCTGGGAAATCACTTAAACTTCATATTGGAGTGTACTGTAATGCCTGAAAATAAAGTTAGTATTTTATGTGCTTCCTAGATCTGCCATATGGATGGGAGCAGGAGACTGATGAAAATGGACAAGTCTATTTTGTAGAGTAAGTATGTCAAACTATAGAATATGTTCAAGGAGGACAACTGTTCCATGCTGAGTAGCCTTTTGAGTTATGATGCTGTGACAATATCAGCTGGGAAGACAAAGAGATTAATAAGTACAGCTTCAGAATCCACATATTAGAGTTGTAGCAGTGTCTAAACACCCATTTCTGGTCTTCTGAATTCTTCCACGTGCACAGAAATAGTCACTTGGGTGAAGTGCTTGCACATCCACATCTCAGGATGTCAGCTGACCCTCAGGCAGTGTTTCTGTAGGTTCATTTTGTTTGTGTACCTTTAGGGATAAACTCTGTATCAGGAACTTTAAAAACACACCCAGAACTTTGTGTCTGGTTGTTAACATTGCAGTAATGCTTTAAACATACAAGGCAAAACCAGAATTGTTGCAGCTCTGGCTCGCCTGGAATGTAAAGCACGGACAGAGAAGAGGACAGGGACAGAGCTAGCAAAGAGTTTTAGAGAAGTGGGAGGGGAGGAAGTTCACAGAAGCAGAAAAATATTTCTGGGCATGTTTCTTTTTGTGTCTGTTTAATGGCAGGGTGAAATGGGGTAATTATCTTAAACTGACTTGTTAGAATAAAGAATATTCCCAGGCCAAAATAGCAAGTGTAGCCTCTCTGTCCTGTACCTCAGGGCTGAAGACTGAAAGTTGTTGCTTATTGTGTCTTTGTGATAATTGTCTGAAGAAAACTAAAACATGGTTTTATAGAGGTGAGCCTGGTCCAAATTGTGCTGTTTGCTGAGCTGATGTGAAGCTGCTTTTTTTCAGTTGTTTGAGCAAAAAGTGCTGAGCTGCATTTGCCCTTGGTGTATTGTTTCAAGGAGTGGTGTAGGCCCCTTTTGTAGACCTCCTAAGAGAACATGATCCTCCCTAATATAATGAGATTTTTTTTATTTTTCCCCGACAAAATTCTGCCTTTTATGTCAGGGGTTCACATGAAGTTCAGAATGGCTTGTGATGTGTGTGAATACAATTAGTAATGGATGTTGTCACACCTGGAAAAATGTTTGATTAAAAAAAGTAATTGGGATGATTTTAACAAAACTGAAAAAAATAATTTGATTTTTTTTTTTGAATTTAAAGGATCCATTGGGATTGTACACAGGAGTGGTTGAAATACATTTAAAATCTAAATGCAGAGTACAGAAGGGTTCAAGCAGTTGAATTTTTGTCTTCTTTTGCAGCCACATAAACAAAAGGACTACCTACCTTGACCCAAGACTGGCCTTTACAGTTGAAGATAATCCAGCAAAACCTGCTACTAGACAAAAATATGATGGAAACAGTACTGCAATGGAAATACTCCAGGGTCGTGACTTGAGTGGGAAAGTGGTTGTAATCACAGGAGCAAATTCAGGAATAGGTAGGTTAACATGACACATAAGGTAAAATATGACAAGCTTTGTCTTACTGACTGCTTTGTTGTTTAACTATCTGTGTACTTTTGGTTTTCAAACTTGATTTGCACTTTTTTTTCATGTAAAACCCTTGGTTAGAAAACTGTTTTTTTTTTTTTAAAAAAAGGCGTGGAGAATTTGGAGCTTACAGAAGAGCTACAGGAAAGACATCAAGTGCTAAACAATTGATTTGTGTCTGGAAAAATATCGAGGGAGGCATTTTACATCATGTAAATGTATGAAGGATGACTGTGAAAGAGGAGGGAAATTTCTTTTAATGATTTTGGTGGCTAGGACAAGGAGTAATGTTTGTAAGGCTGCAGGGGAGTTCAGGTAGAGTACTGAAAAAAACTTCCTATGGGCAGCAAGTGAACTCAGGTAAAGATTTTTCCAAGGAGGTTGTGGAATTTTTATTACTGAAGGTACTTTCAAGTGAATTTGATGATGAACTTGTATCAGAATGTTTTACTCGATGCTCCTTTAGGGCAAAGAAATATGATTTATGACCCCCTTGGGATTGGCTGATATTGTTCTTGTCCAATTAATTTGGACACAAATTTTGGCAGAACTTGAAGTTTTCTTGAGACTTGGTTATCTGAGTCCTCAAAATATATTGGTCTTAGCTTAAGTCTTACCCATGTTTTGTAACTCTTGGCAAACTGCTTTGTATGTGTCAGTAGTGTCATGTAATGGCAGAGATCCCTGTGAGCTTTAATATGTCCACACAATTCTCTGGAACTCCATGTGGAAATACTATTTAGCTGGCTCAAGTGGAGTCTTAGCAGTTTTGGAGCTTATTTCCCAGTTATTTTAGGATTAAATATTAATATAAATATATATATATTTATATAAATATTCCTGCTGTGCTCCACTTTGTGTTGTACAGATGTTCCTTTGAAATTCTCTGTGTGTGTTGGAGCTAACACTTTCCTCCCTGAGTATTTTAAGGGGTAAGCAATTCCTGTGTTTTCAGAGCGCCAACATGCTTTGTTTTAGAGGTAAATATAAAGAATTCCAGGGAAATACTGTTGTCCATTAAGTAGAAATATACTGAAAAATAATGTATTACTTGTTGAGCATTTGTGCTTAATAATGCAAGGGAAAAAAAGAAATCACTGAACCCTTTCACAGTTGTCCAAATGAGTTTCAGTGGCGTATTTCAAATTAACTAACTATGGCATCTGTACATTTTTGTTTCAAGATGGGTAGAACAAAGATCAAGCTGTAAGTTGGTACACTGCAGTCAGAAAAATGCATTTTCAATTACAAAGTGCGTTGCTGGATTCTCAAGATAAAGTT
This sequence comes from Lepidothrix coronata, assembly GCF_001604755.1. Taxonomy (NCBI): domain Eukaryota; kingdom Metazoa; phylum Chordata; class Aves; order Passeriformes; family Pipridae; genus Lepidothrix; species Lepidothrix coronata. The sequence goes on along the minus strand of NW_016690267.1, from coordinate 3,698,323 downwards.
TGGAAAATGCTGAAAATCCTTTGAAAGATGGATGAACATAAAAGTGATATTTTTATTCATCCATGTGCGCTGCTTGAAGATAGCAAAGTTAAAAACAGATCAGCAAAAATGGAATGATATCTTAATTCAGTTTATTTGTGAATCTAATACAGGGAGTCCAACGTAGCTTGTCAGGAATACTTTTTCTTCTTATGGTTGAAGACTTTCCTCAACTTCTGAAAAATAGAGATGTTTGCTTAATTACTGAGGGAATACTTTGGATGACTTCAGCAACGCTAAAATTTTAGTGGTATCACAAGTACTGGCTCCTCAAATGTTGCTTCTTTGCCATTAACTTCTCTTAATATGTCTGTAAATAGACTGCTTAGTGGTGGTTCTTTTTATTACTGATTAGGACTGTGGACTGTAAGAATTTCCTGGAGTATATACCCACTTTGTTAACTTAATCCTTAAAGTTGCTGTGAAAAGTGTGAGGGGGGGAAAAAAGTACTAAAAAAATTAGATTTATGAACACTTCATTACTTTCCATTAGCAACTTGGAAAAGGTTAATGAGTTATTTCTTTCTTACAATATAAAGAGATCACAGCAGATAAGGAGTTATTAGTAAAATATTTTCTTATTTGTTTATTTTGAAAGCTTTTTCTTCTGACTGTGCCGTCCAACTATTCTTTGGTTTTTTTTCTTGTCTGCTTTTTTTAAGCTCAATCAGAATTTAAGTTTGAATATTGCACTTGAATTAGAGGTGACTTTTGGTCACGGTGAAGATGGTGTAGTAAAAAGAGTAAGACATAGACTTACTGAATAGTTTAGCCTTGCACTGTCAGTCCTTCTGGTTTTAAAATCACGTTGTTCATGTGTATTTAAACATGAGTAGTGTCAGTTTATTCTCTTAAAATCAGTAAGACTTATCGAGGAATTATTATTATTACTGAGGAATTGAAGATAATGGGCACTTCTGTGTGTTGTTTTTCTGTTTAAAGGTCTCGACATCGGGTTACAAAAAGTACTTCCCCAGCCTGCTGCTGGTATGGGGGAAGTTGTGCTCACTAATGTTTCCACTAGAGGTCTGTGTTGCTCTTTGAAAATACTTAACAAAAGCGACCAGGTGCTTTTTTCCCCCCGCTGTTTGTAACTGCTCCTGTAATTTTGTTGTTTGCGTTCTTAATTATTAGGGCTAGGATTTGAAATTATAAAAGCGTATCAGCAGTTCGTCTAGGTTTTAATTTTATACAGAGGTATATGAAAGCTGTATGTGAAAGCAGTCTCCTCAAATAAAACATTTAAAAGCTCTCCTATAACTTGGTTTTAGTATCAGAAAGACAGTTGTGTGATTTTTCTGACTTATATAAATATTTCTGTCTGGTTTTAAGGGTTATGTAGCTGTATGACCTTGAGACTACTATATTTTCTGGTTTTTATATTGGGTGCAGTTGCATTTAACCCGTGGTGACTGTGAGAGTGTGTGTGAGTAGTGGGGTATAAGTAATATTTCAGTATCCCCTGGAGGGGCAAAATGTGTTTGTTCTGTCCAGTCAGGCAGATTCCCCAAAGCAGAGTTTTTCTTAAAGGTTTTCCAAAATTTTATCACAAAACTGTATTGATAATCACAACCAATTAGTCAAACTGGGATTCTAATTGTTCTGCTCTGTGAAGGTCCAAAGAGGCCTGTTAAAAGCTTTTGAAAGGGATGCCCAGAGCAAGCAGCTTAAGTTTTTTTGAATGCTGAAGAAAATCCAGAAGCTGTAATGTGGCTTTGTATAATACTTTTATATTTTAATGTTTTAGATTGTTTTTTTGAAATAATTGTTGTTTAATGCTTTGTTAATTGGACTTCTCTTTTTTTTCTTTTTCCTGGCACTTTCACTTCTGAGCAATGAAGAAACCTAAGCCAGGAGAGAAGCTGTGTATTAGTTACTATTAAGCAGTGCTTAAAAGATGAGTCAGTACTCCAGTGAGCTTTTGGTCTGCATATATTTATGTGTGAGAAGTTATCATGTTTCTTTTATTTCTTGTGCAGAACTTCAGCATTAGCAGCTGTTGTCATGCTGATGCAAAAGGTTGGGGAACGTGCATATAATTTATCTCAAACATCTGTATTGTGATATAAAAGTTGTTTTGAATAACTGGCCGTTTAATTTTTATAAACAATAAATAGATGTTTTCCTATTTTATTCTTCTCTCTCATAACTTTTTTCCCAATAACTCTCTGAGCAACCTGATCTAGTGGAAGTGAACCAACTTCACCAGCAGGTGAAGCAACCTACTTTTCTCCTCTTAACTACTAAAATACAGTTAGCAGCTGTATTCTTTCATTCTTTCTTTTAAAATTGATGTCTGTCACTCCCATGTCTCATTTGCATCCCCATAAACTTGAGGATCAGCTGTATGAAATCAGGGGGAAAGACTTAAAGCTTAAGCTCTGCTTTGAGCACAACTCTCAGAATAGAACCTGTGCAGCTTCTGAAATGCTTTGTATATTTAGTGAGCTGCATTCCCAGTATCAAATGTTGTAATTAATTGCAGTGAGGATTTCTAATAAGCAAACATGTCTGAACGTGGTGAAACCATGCAAGGTAACAGTTTGACAGTGGGTATCTTGATAATTTACTTAGTATTAATCATCACTGTAGCAGGTAGATGGTTAGATTTGGTTCACACATGGTGCTCCTTTTGTGATAAATACAAACTATGTGGCTCTGCAATTTCTCTTGTGTTTTTCACTGTATCACCTGCACCTCATTCCCAAATCTCTCTCATGTGGGACATTATTTGAACGCTTTACATCTGTGAGCAGTGTAGAATGGCTGCCCCTCTTAAATCCTTCTGGTCCCAAAATACTGGAAACTTTTCTGACCCTCTTGCTGGTAAAGTACAGTAAAATTTTAGTGGTCTGGGATGTGGGATTACCTGTGTTAATTCTGTTACCAGTAGCATCTAAGATCTGATACTGTCAGGGTGGAAATAGAACTTTAAAATATTGGAAAGCTGGGAGTCTTTTCAGTGAGCATACAGTACTTACATTAATTCAGAGAGTCCAAGATTTTTTTTTTTCATCACTTTATTGTATTAAGAAGCTATTTTCAGTAGCTTTTTACTTTTTTAGGTTTATCGAGGCAGTATAAAAGTAACTAAGCCTGTCCATAACCAATACAACACTTGTGGCCAGACTGCTGTGCTGAGACTGTGCTTTTGTACTTCATACTGACAGAAGTTAATGAAAGTTTGCTTAGTGGGGGAATGACATAGTGCATAGCTTCAGAATTCCTGAATTCCTGATTTCTGAGCTGTCACTTCTCTGTGTAGCAGTGTTTGAGCACTTCCTATATTAATATTGTTCTAAATCTATCCTGTAGTTAAAAAGCAGAATCTACTTTCAGAGCCTGAATAAAGCCAGGTGTGGTTAACCTTTGTTGTATTTCTTATGCCAATTAAGTATTAGCTAATTAAGTAATGGCTATTTAAGCTACTACCAGTAAGAGAAAAAAAAATAAACTTTTAAAGCTTATCTAAATTTCTTTTGAAGACTATTTAAGGCCTCTAAGAGATGCTGGCTACCTTTCACCACTGTGCTCTAAATCCATTGGCAATGGAGAGATCAGAAAAGTATGATTAAAACGAACGTTTTTACTTCTTAAAGTATCAAAAATTGACTGTTCTGTACCTGCAGAGAAGAGATTTTTGAGAATATGGGGAACTGTTGTAGTTGCAGAAGTTCCTGAGGTTATTTGTGGGCGACAGCATTTTCACTGAGGCTGCCTCCATTGGCCTTCACAAAGAAGGTAACATTTGCTGCATCCTAATTAGACCAGTGAATGGTCTCATTTAAGGCAAACTCTGATCATATGGGAGGAATAAAACAGACCCTTCACATACCATTGAGGACTTGATTTTATTCGTATTAGTCCGACTGTCTTAAATATGTTCATCGTCTTTTGCTGCATTGCCTGGAGTTTGGTGGTCTAACCCCATGTGTGTTTGTCTGAATCTGTCAGAAAGGAATTGTTCAGCTCTATTTTTGAGCTAGGTGGCGAATTTTCCTTGAAAAATGTGCCCATTTTTCTTCAAAAGTACCGAGTTTATTTTCTAATTTCTCTCGCCCGTTTCCACATGAAATAGTGTTTAAAGGGTGTGTAACTGGCAGGGCTTCTGCAAAGGAACTGCTCAACTCAGTCCCCTGTTTAAGATTCACTTTATGATTTTTTGGATGGTTTTGGAATTTTTCTTATGCTGGAACACCTGTAAAATCAGCTTGTTTTTGTTGGATAATTTGTTTTGGGGGAAAAAAAATCTCTCAGAGAAAATACATCTGTCTGGTTTCGGTTTGTATTATTATTTCTCTCAGTTCTGTTCATATGTTGACTTCCAAGATTTGAGTGTAAACTTTTTTTATATGTTTTGTTATGATGAGTAAACAGCAAGGTGTTTGCTTTCTAGTAATCATTATTTGCATCCCTTTTGAGAGCAGAAAAAGGGATGTGACATGGGGGAGCAAGCTCCCGATGATGCTTCTTGAATGGTCTTTTCCTACTATCTGGATCTTTTCCCCAGTTTAGTGAAAAAAGTTCGTTGTCTGAATCAAAATTAGTGTTCATAAATGCATGAATTCCTGTGGATTAATAAGTCAAAACCCCTGCCTGTTTTTATTAAGAAGAATTTCTGTACATAATTCTGTGGTAGCTCAGTGGTGCACAGGGAAGGGAAATGCTGGGGTTTTGCTCAGGGGGTGCATCTCATGTTCTCTCTAAACCAGCATAACTTGTGGTGAACAAACTATTACAGCCTTTGCATGGTTGTATGTTTTCATGCTGGAAGTGTTTCATGTGTGGAGAACTGAAGTGGATATTATTTATGGAGCTTTGGGTTCAAAGTTTATTGTGAGGCAGACAGAAAGATCAGCAATATATAACCTTGGATTATTTTTCTTGGCCAAGTCCTAGCTGGCCCTGGGATTGTTTTCATGGGATACTTTTGTATTTATTGGGCTTTTAAAAGCATGAAAGAGTCGCTCCTTGATGTATATTTTAATTTTTTGTGAATTCTAGGCTCCATGTGTCACATGTTTTACTATTATAAGCAGCACAGGATGTTAAGAGAAAAGCATGGCCTGGGTGCACCTGGGGGGTGTGTGCTCTGCCCTGGTAGAATAAAATAACATCTCAGGAGAAAAATAAGTTACCCACTAAAAACACTGCAGATGTAATTTTTACAGCAGGGTCTTTTGCCTGCGCAGTTGTGTTGTTTAGGGACTGCTTTCCTGCCATCCTTCACCAGCAATGAAGATTTGATTTTAAACCCCTTTAAAATGTGGTTGGGTCGGGAGGATGAGGGGGGGAAAAAGCAAATCATCTTTCAGCCTAATGCAGTTTGGTTTTGTGTGTGCAGCTGTGTCTTTTATTTTCTTGCTGCCCTGGCTTCAACCAATTGTATTGAAGAAAAACTGCTGGCTTAATGAAGAATTCATGGAAATGTAATGCTGAAAACTTAAAGGCTGAATTTTTTAGGTTCTGTTACCCACGTGCTGTGGATTGAACACCACATGAGCAGCACTACCATGAAAGTGTTGTGTCTGCATAGAAGTTTTGTTGTTTGCTTCTTACTTAAATTTACCCTTTGCTGGGTTTTTTTTCCAGGCATTTTTTTTGTGCAAGTCCAAAACTTTGTGGCAGAAGTGAATTTTGTTGTACCAGTGTTTTGGGGGAATGGGAGTACAGTGTTTTCTTCAGGAGACCCTGAGTCTTGCAGGATTTATGTTTTTGGCCAGAGTAGAGTAACTGATGTAGAAAAGCACAGTTTATGGAGGGAAACTTGACTATGGGGTGGAACTTCTAACTCCTCCTGTTGTGGGATGTTTGTAGCTGTCAGGGATTAGTAGTGATGTATTCTAAACAATTAAAAAACTACTAAAAGCTATTATTTCAAACTTTGATTAATGTTAATAGAAGACAATTCTCTTTAACTTATAGTGCTGTATTCTGAAAATTTCAGGCAGGTAACAGTGACTGAGTTTTCCATGAGTGCCATCACTCTGTATTAACTCTGGCTTAATATTGTGGAATATTAATATTGCTCTGCATTACATAAAGCTACAACTGCTTACTTGTAAATATTAAGAGGTCCTCTTGGACTTCCTGTAATTTATTTTTCTTATTGAGTAAGCTGAAAATGGTGTCAGATGTTCATACTGCTTTTTCATGTCCATTTTGATGAATCTATTTATTACTTGTGTAATGAGCAGTACACATGGTTGGTTAGCCAAGTTATTGAACTTCATCAACCTTGGCTGGAATTCACAATGCATGTGAAACTTGTTGTAACATGTAAGAAATTACATCTGGGCTAAAAGGTTCAATAATGATTACTGCTTGTAAAGGAATCTTTTCACAAAGGGTGGGATTGAGCTGTGTGCCTGGGTTGTACTTCCTGGTACTCGTTTTACAGGGGGAAAACGTATTTGTAGAATCCTCTAAATAGGTGGTATTTACGTTCTTGTCTGTTCTCTGAGAATTAGAAAGTCACTTCAGTGAGCCTCAACTTGATTGCTTTTCTGTCTTTTTGGAATATTTCATTTCACAAAGGTTTTTCTTGTTGTTTTATGCGTATTTCACAGTCCAGAGGTGAGAAACCTTTTGCGTGATTGGGTTTGTCTCACTGCAACATTGAGCTCAGCTCTCTGCATCATCCTGTGCCTTCATGTTTTGAAAACTAATTGTGCTGCAAGAGTTGTTTGAATACATGTACATTTGTATTATTTTGGAAGAGGTTGCTAAACCTTTCCAATTATAGTAGCTTCAGACATGTAGGGAATTTTCTAGCTACTGTCAACTCCAGTTACAGCCTGTATGTACATTAATGGGTGTGATGGTTTTGGCTTAGCAGGGGAAGATCATCAAAAACAAAAGTACTTTTGTCTTCCTTAATTTTTTTTTAATTAGTTAATGGTATTTGCAGTTTTTAGCTCTGTTACTGACCAAGCACTTGTGCCTTTCTGTTGTTTTTATTTTCCTTCTCTGAGTGATTTTTTTTTCTTCTCCTTTTTCTGTGTTTTTTTTTTTTTTTTTTTCCTATTGGCTCATATTTTTAATATGTGAGATCTTTGTAGCCTTCTCTTCGGCTCTATAACCTCAGTATTTTTGTTCTTGTAACATCCAGCTGGTTTTGATTTCTTGCTGTCCTTCCACATGGTGGTTTTCAGTACTTCATCTGTTGCTTCAGAAAACTCCTTACAGTCTGTCTTCAAATCTGAATAGTTTTATAGTAATACACTTTGTTTCCTTTCCTTCATTTAATTATAGTTACCTTGGTCACTAAGTTCCTATTCTTAGTTAATATCTTCTTTGTACTAAAAATACTAGTGAAGTTAGGTGTTCTTGGTAGTAATAATATCTGTGTGAACAAGGAATTGTCACAGTTCAGTTTTGGATGTATTTATTTAAGTCTTGTTCATACACTGTGACTCGAGGTTCTGAAAAAATGAGTGTTGCTTAGAAATTTTTCATGTTTTTTCTAGGTTATGCTATCTTTGTAGAAGGTATATTTGGTGTCTCCTCATTCTTTGTTCTTTATCCAAGAAGTTTTAACAGCACATTCTCTAATTGGGTTTCCTTCATTTTCTGTACTAAAAATCATAAAACTTGTGGGGCATTTTCCTCTTGTGATTAATCAAAAAGCTGCTTAGTGCAAAAAAAAAATAAAATCACCGTTTATTTAAAAGTTTGTGAGGGAGTTTGTTAATTCTCCTCTCTCAGAACCAAATTGAGAAAACAGAATCATATTGTGTGTTCAGAGGTTCAGGTGCTGTGAGAGATTCTGGTTACATTCCTCTTCTGCCATTGGCAAGCACGAGCAGCATGTCTTGCTTCTGTACATTTGTACATTGCAGACATTAATTATGCTACTTAGGACTTTGAAAAATGTGTTATTAGTCTTATTGCACTTGTGGAGGAACATATGGCTGCAGTAAATGACCTAAATCTACAGATTAGGTCCGTGTCCATATTCCAGTTTGAAGTGGGAGTTGGATTGTTCTGTCACAGGATAAAAAAATACACTTCTCGGAGTGCTATTCTAATTCTTCAGCAGAAGGAGTAATTAAGATATATTAAGAGCAGAAAATATGGCAACTAGAAAAGAAAGAAAGCTTCTTTTGAGAAGTGCTTTGTTTGTTCGGGTCTGTGTCCAGCTGCAAGCAGATGCTGAGGGGTATAAACTTACTCTTGTTGAAGGATTTTTAATTCTGAAGGTAAAATTGGACCATTTTGTGCCTTGCTAAGCAAAGAGGAGTGCATAAAAATGTGCATGACCTACTTGGCAGCACACTTTTGGCATCCTGAGTGAAGGAAGGTTGTGATCTGTTTCTGAATCTGATCTGTGGTCAAAGGAATACAGCCTGAGACTTCCTGATTCTGTTCATTGCATTTGGTACTTTAAACACTCATCTCTGTCAAAACACAAAGTTGTGTATCCAGAATGTAAGGCAGAGATAGGCTTCATAATGGTATAGAGGTAATGGGGTGAATAAATATCAATTACTAGACTTTATACACACAAACTAAGGTTTGGTCACTTAACTGGGGAACTTGTCATGGGCAAGGCAGACTGACTATGGAATCAGGAATTGTACAGCCTGATTTCTGGGTGGTCTTGAGTGAACTGTTGAACACTAACATTCTGACTATCAGTAGGAGTGATCCTTTTTACCTAACTCACAGTAATGTTGCAAATTGTGACTCAAGATTTTAAGAGTCCAACGTTGTGGCAAAACCAGTGGGTTTTGGAAAATGTGTAGTGTGCTTGTTCACCTGGCAGGTTTTCCTGTTTTACAGATGTAAAGTTCTGTAGGCACGTATATCTTTGGCTTTCTCATCCCCTGCCCCATACTGGCAAGGTCTAACTTCTTGGAAGATGAAAAAACCTTGGATTCTTGTCATTGAGCTCTTGGGTGGGTTGCTGGTGTTCTGGCTGTTACCACACAGACCTTCAATGTCATCTAAAAAAAATACAGCTTAATTTTGGTGTGAGATGAGGCATGGTGTGTTTTCATTTCCTTCTTGAAAGTGTGGCAAAGAGGTATTTGATTTTTTTTTTCTTTTTTTTTTTGCCCATGGCCTTATGTTATAATTTAATGACTTCTAACTCTTGCTTGTTTTCCATTCTCCTTGCTTTCGTGTACAGATGCTTTTTGTTAATACTGTTCTTATTCTTCATCTTTTGTTTCAGAACTCCATCTCCTGCCTTACTTTGTATGTCGGAACCACATGATGGATCATTTGAGTTACATAACAGCCTCCCATCTCCCTCTTCCCTCCGTAGTTTAAAGCACACCCAAAAGGTTTGCCACTTTTGAACTAGAGAGACCACTGAACTGCATCTGCCCCGCCTTCAGTTCTTTTCACAGGATCCTGAAATGACTCCTGTATCAAAATCTTCCTTTGTGCTGCCAAACTAAACAAATTGTCTTATCTCTTATTGCCCAAAGACAGAGGTGGGTGGTGACTGCCAGAAATCAAGTAGCATTGTTTTAATTTTCGTTCTGCTCATCTGTTCCTCTCCCCTGTGATACAAACTGTGAGCTCTTTAGAACAGGACCTGTCTCTGTATGTTTGATTCTGTAAGACATCTTTTTTTTTGTTTTTGTAAGCTGAACTGTGAGCTGTTTAGGGCAGAACCTTGTGTTATTATTTATCTGTAAAATGTCTAATATACATTTTAAAAATCTTTCACTGTGTAACTGATATAAATAAATATCAAGTTTGTTTGAAGAAAAAAATTGGTCCAGTTTATGTTGTAGTACTTTCTCTGTATCTTTACATAACGCTGAGCATTTCTCATGAAATGTCTTTGAGATTAAAGCTGGGAGGATCTAGCACTTTAGCTGACAGCACAGTATGTCTTTTAATTATTCTGCCTTGGATGAAGTATTCCTCTTCATTGAATTTACTTCTTTTATTAACATTGCACTGTTGTACTTGCCAAAAGGAGATTCAAAACATGCAACTAATTTTTTTTATTATGTTTAATTAGGGCTCAGCTCAGCAGTACAGAAACCTATGATAGTCTTGGCTTACAGAGGAACAGAAGTGTACTTGAAAAGAAACTAGACAATTTCTGGCTTTTTTTTCTCCATTTTTGCTTTGGTGGGAAAAACTGTTGAGTTGCCTAAAGCTACTGCTGATGCAAAGAGCAGCTTTAGAGAAGGAGAGTTTGCCAACCTCATTTCTCTGAACTTGGAACTTTAAAAAAAAAAATCTGATTAAAAAAAAAAAGGCCAAGAGACACAAAGATAAATTTTAGATTCTCTAGGCTGTTTTCCAGTCAGTTGAGTAAGCTTGTCTAAGAAGGTGTGTTAAGAACAGCTACAACAGGGGAGGAGAAAAGCCCCAAAGTTTTGGAAAGGAGTTGGGGGGGGAAGAAAATAAAAGGCAAAACCCACCCCTCAAACCAGCTTTGAAAATCTGGTTGATCCTGGATGTCTGATCAGACTTTCTGTATTCTGTTACCAATGCTCTTAAGGCTGGCGTTTTTCCAGAACACAAACCCTTCAAGAGTGTGTGGATTAGCTGGAAACTGAAGCCTCTTTATTGTTGGCCTTTGATACTTGCTACTGATGTTGGGTAAATCCTCAGTGATTTGTGCGTGTGTGACTGTTGTAAGTTTTGTTGCCACTGCCTCTCTTTAGCTCCCCTCAGCTTTGCTGCCAAATAACGATGAAGCTGCAGGAACCTGCACAAAAATGTTATTTATTTCCTTAATAATGTAGTCAAGTAATGGTATTTGTAAATAGGCTGGCTTTATTTAAACAAATAAACAAAAGAAGGGTCACTTATCCCATAGTGACTAAACATTCAGGAATGATTCCTAACTGAGAAATGGAGTGCCCTAAATGTCATGTCAAAATTTGACTACTCAGTCCTGATCTAGATTTCATCATGATGTTGGTTTGATGTTGACTTACATTATGGGCAGATTTGTTGTTTTCTGCTACTCTAGATTTCAGTTAAATATTTAATTTAGAAGTGTTCATTTTGCAGTAAAAATAGAAGTAGTGTGTTAACATAACTGTACTCTAACAAAATATTTTTTTATCCCTTATGAATATAAGCATATGTAATTCTGAATAATTTAGGGTTCTAATTAAAATAAGGAATATGAGTCACACCAAAATGAGTTCTGCTTATTTTGAGACAAAGTTGTTATCATCTTGGGTTTCTTTTAAAATGTATGTAACTCTGCTTGGCTTGATTTAGGAATAATACATTTAGATGCACTTTTAGGTGGAAAGGTTTTTTTTGTCAAGAAAATGTGAATTTGTGTGTGCTGAGTTGCTGCATATCCAGATGTCTATTTGCCCACATGGTAAATTATCTGTTACAATGGAAAAATTGTATGCAAACAGAAAAATAAACTTTTTAGTAAATTGTCCTTAAACATTTAGTGATAAAGCCAAATGCTTTACCTGTTTGTATTTACATGACTTGGCAAGTGGGGAAAAAAAAATTAAATCTTTATTGAGATGATCTGTCCAGTTTAGGATTAAATTTCAGTTTTGGCTTTATCTCTCCTTATGTTTTCATTAAGCTGTTTTAAGACTATCTACCTTAGTTGAAAACCACAGTTACTCTGAGTGGTATCTCCACGTATTTTATGGGCAGACATTGAGTGGTTGGTGGGAATTGCCTTGACACAACTGAAACAAGGTCTTATCGTGGGACATGACAAGTAGCTTGGCTCTGTATTTGATGTGTTCTCACTCCAGGGCTCCTTCCAGACTGGCTGTTATTGCAGTGTTTGGGTTGGATTGCAGCACCTCTGCACGGTGAAGGATTGGCAGTGTCTGAATCTGCTCCCAGTCTGTGCCTTTGGGGAGCTGAGACTCTGATCAGGCTCAGGTGTAACAGGAAAGGACTCAGGGCCCAGTTTGTGGTCATGTCTGGTGCAGTGATATCATGAAATGAGTTGGTGGGTGTCTTTGGGCAGTGCAGCTGGAGTAGATACCAGATCTGACTCCAGCTTTGTGGCTCTTAATTGCAGCATATTTGCAATATGTGTGCCTGACACTGTGCTAGAATTTTTTCCTTGCTGGCAAGAATTTAGCTTTCTTTCCCTCAAATGATGCAGCTTGAATTTTTTACAGGAACAACAAAGCAACAGATATTTATATTCCCATTAATTTAAGGGTGTTTTTAAATATTTGTTTTGTGTCGTGTTCCCCTCAGAGGAAACAAAATATTTTGGGTTTTGTCAGTGACAACAGCAGTGCACTTACTGTTAAGAATAACTTTTCCTTGCCCAGAGCACTGTATTGCAAAGAAGTGTAAGGAGTGCATATTTTTGAATTGGTTAGATGGAAAACAGAACCAATGCATTAGTCACCCTGTTTCGTTTTGGTTGGCTTTTTCTGTGGTTCATGACTCCAAGAAAAACACATTTGTCCAATTTACACACAAAGGGAGAGGCAGGATGTATCTTTCATATAACATCACACTTTTCAATGAAAAATATCAGTATGTGTCATTGCCATGTGCCTGCAAACACACAGAAACAAAGGCAGCATTAGCATTTCATGGGAATCGCTCATTTTAAAATTGAGTCTTTTAAAAATAGCTTGGTGCTTTGTTTGCTTGAAAACTTGCATTTGGAGCGACTTGAATAATGTGGCTCTTAAGGTTTTATCCTAAATATCTATATTGAAGCAGAGTGGACATGGCCAGGCAATCCTGATGTGGAATGCCTGGTGCTTTTTGGGCTCTGAAAGGTCTGAGTGTGTGGGATGTGCTCTTTTGCATGTGACTGGCATCACACCACCATACACGTGCAAGCTCTGGGGGATGTTGTACTCTTAAACCACCAGCACAGACAACAATGATCGTAGTAGCAAGATTCTTCCCTAAACCACACATCATTGTTGTGGTGTTTCAACCTGAAAAGAAGCTTATCCATGGTTTTAGCACATTTAAATCTGCTTTACTCCTTTCCTGAGGAAGTGTTGAGTAAGATGATCTGATTCAATGTCCCTGGTGTTTAGGTCTTCCAAATTTAAAGAAATCTAGTGATGTCTAGGAGACAAGTCTCTTTTCCATTTATATATAGTTCTCTTGGGTCCCAAAAATCAGAAGACACAATATTTCCAAAACCCCAAATCTAGACTGAAAATGAATCAACTTCACTCTGCAAATAGGGCATTTGTCTATTTATAAGAACCCAGTAGATGTTTGCTGCAATTCAGAAAGCAGCATCAGAGTTTGGGAGCAGTGTAGTGGGGTGAAAAAGAGAAACCTGAAGACAGCTGTGACTGTGATTTTGTGCTTACAAAATCTGAGTTGGTTTCTGCTGTTGTACAGTGAAAGTACAAGAAAGCCACCAGTGTATGAAAGGCCAGAAATATGCAACACACAGAGACCAGGACTTCTGCAATTCTACAGAACACTTGTGTTCCCTTAGCTGATCTTAAAATGTTTACTGTAGTGGCAGGGAAGAAACTTGTCTTCTGGACTCCCTTTTAGTTTCTTTTCAAGCTGCCTGTGATGTAAGGCTCGAGGAAGGCTGGGCTTTAAATCAATCCTTGAGCACACGTGGATCTTTGGGCCTCCAGAGCTCTTCCATGGATGGAGAGAAAGCAAGAAACAATTCTGAAGAATCCAGGTGTGAGCAAACCCTGTAGGCTTTTACATGGAGTACTAAGCTGTTGCAAAGAAAGACAGCATCACTGTGTTTCAAATATGTTGTTAATGGCAGATCCAAATTATCCCAGAGTGTTCAGGAGAAGGTAGGGAAACTGAAGAAAACTTGCTGTTGTCTGAAATGTTTTTTTGAATTTCTTCTTGTGTTTTCAAACTTGCTTGTATTTGAAATAAAGAAATGTTTTTAAAACGTGTAAATGCCCGATGCAAATCCGTTACAAAATGTCCCCCGGTGATCGATGGACTGTATGCTGTGTATTTAAACAAGAAATCACTGCATTGCTTTTCCACTCAGTGAATCCCTTTCTCTGTTTTACAGAGGAGGTGGCACCGTTTGACAGAGCCCTGTACTCCTCTGGTGTATGTTGACACAGTGCAGCAGGCATTAATTGAGCGATGCTAACAGCTTCTTAATTGAGACCATTAGCTGAAAATCTGCCCCAAAATTCAGTGATAGCGGTCGACTGCAGATAACCAAGAATGTGAGAGTATTGAACAAGTCATCATAGAAAATGAAGAATAAAATCCAGTGCTAATTTCTGAGGCTTTATGAAAAGCAGGCTGTAAGAAAGGGCTGAAGGGTTTTAAATGTCTCCAGCAAATCCCATGTGCTTGTAGCTCTCTTGTTAGTTCTGCTCCCCGTCCTTTAGGTTAGCTGGTGATGTAGAGCTGTGCCATAATGTTTATCCTCATGTATGTCTTATTCTTAAACAGGATTTTCACTTCTGAGTGTCAGATTAGAGCTCATTCAGCTTGAGCACCAGCAGCAAGAGCAGTTGATCTCAGCACAAACTTGAGATTTCCAGGGCAATCGCTTGAAATTAGTTTTATGAAACATTTGCTCAAAATAGGATATTTAAATACTTTATACAACGCAGTGATTGCTTTTCCAAAGTGGATGTTACTTAAGCATGTTGTTCTTCTGTCACATTTGGGGGAAGTATCTGTTTAATTCTTTGTAATTGGCTGTCCTTGGTGCTCAAGTCTATAATCCTGTGCTGCTTTTCTTGTGTAGTTTTTCCTACTTTTAAAAAAACCCACTGCTAGCATATAACTTGTTGGCAGGCTGTCTGTCTGACCTGGGTTAAATAGCTCTGCAGCTGCAACACCCCAGCACTGTGGTACAGGGAAGATTCACCCCTGGAGGATACAATTTGTTTCCTGGAAAGGAAGCTGAAATCTTCACTGTTACTGTCCCTTCGTGTGCCACTTAAGTGGTGTCAGTCTCAGATTGAGTGAAGTTTTAAAAAAGTCTTTTGAAGTCCACAAGAGTTACTTTGGTGGGAAGAATTAAGGTTGCTCTGGTTCCTTAATTTTGCATGTCCTTTACATAGTTGTTTAGATTTCTCTTCCTATTAAACCATACTGTGATTTTTTTTTTGTGGTAATGTTTTACTGTTTGGGTGTTTATGATCTTTGTGGTTTAACTTTGGTGTATGAAACCACACTCAGTGTGGATTGTGATTCAGTGGTAGTTTTTATAGAGAGGTAAGATTTTTATTTA
Source organism: Lepidothrix coronata (assembly GCF_001604755.1). Classification (NCBI taxonomy): domain Eukaryota; kingdom Metazoa; phylum Chordata; class Aves; order Passeriformes; family Pipridae; genus Lepidothrix; species Lepidothrix coronata. The sequence goes on along the minus strand of NW_016690267.1, from coordinate 3,683,142 downwards.
TAGAGTTTAAATAGCTTTGTACTTTACTCAATCCATGTGTTAGGCTGAGGTTTTAAAATTTACTCTATATTGAAAATATAGGTACATTTTGCTGAAGAACAAATGTTGATAAACTTAGTTAAAGACAGTGAATCTGATAGAAAATGTTTTCTATCCTGCTAGAAGCTTCTCCCCACCTCGTCAAGTTTTTTGACACTGAGAGACAAAAGAAGCACTAATTTTTGCAGAACCAAAGAGCTAAAGCTGTAAAATGACTTGGACACTGAGGGTGCTTCCAAACTCCTACTTCAGATATTTCACTTGGAAGTTGCATTCTTCTAAGCTCCTGTATAGCTGTTTCTCAAACTGTAAAGGTGCTTAATTGTACTGCTTAATGAGGATTTTTAGGTCTATGAGGGCATATTTTAAGGACACATAAAACATGCTGCAGCCTTGAGAGTGAGCAAGTGGGTGTGTAGATCATACTTAAACTCCAGTGAGCTCTATGAAGAAGAGATTCTGTTACCTCTGCTGGTAGATGATCTGGAAAGGTGCCTTATGAATTATGCTCCCCACAAAGTGATAGAAAGATCAAGTAGTGATGGTTGTGTACAATCCTTACCTATAGCCAGTAATTCAGTAGTTGAACTGAAGCCTTTATGTGGTTTGGGGTACCTGGGTTTATTTTTCTCCTTTTGCATATATCCAGCTGTCCTAAACACAGTGCCAGAGTGTTTGTGAATTAGTGGTTTAAAATATGTGTGATAGGGAGACACACCAGCACTTGGCCTGTGGCAGTGTTTGAATGGAGGGTTTTTTAGCACATGTTTTTGTGTAAAGATTCAGAACAAGTCTAAAGGTGAAGAATCATGCTTTGGAAGCTCAGAAAAGAGTGAGTATGACCTAAAGAGAAGTGCTTAACACTGATCTCTGAATTTACAGAGTCAAGATGGTGTTAAAATGAACTAAGTTCACAGCATGTAACTTAGTTTATAATGAGAATCAAGTTATTAACTATAACAGTGAAAGGCATGGACTTTATTACTTTGCACAGTGTGACCTGGGGTAGAGTTAGCAAAACATCATCATGTTTGCTGAGTAACTTGGCCATCAGCTCTGGATCTTTGTGTAACAGTAACAAAACTGTTCCCAGGCATAACAACTAGTTTTTAATAATACAGTAAGCTAGTCAAAGTAAGTGTATTTTTATGCAAAGCAAGAAGCATAAAAGCTAATAGTACCCTGGTATGTCTTCTGTTAGTTACATGAAAAATTCTAGTTAAATGTGCTTAAAGTGGAATTAGGAAGAGGGGAAATCTTTGCATATGCTGCAGCTGAATTCATGTGCATGCAGTGAATTACCCAGGTAATTAAAGTTGCTTGGTGCAGTGAATGGCTTTAAAAGAGATACAAGAAAATTGCTTGGACTTAAATACCATAAGTATGTAATTTCAGAAAATGCTATAGATTTGTCTTGGTGTCTGTTGTTTCTATAATGTAAGTTATGTCTTGTGCTGTAACTGGATTTTGTTGCTTCAGGGTGTTTTGGAAGTGAGACAGCCCATCTTAATAGGCTTTTTGGTAAACAGTTTTTAACAGGAAATCATGAACATGCTGTAAATGTCATAAAGTTAAAACAAATACCTCTTCTCTTTGACTTCTTCACATACTTCAATTGTTGGGCATTTCAGTTGGAGTCTTCATTTTCTGGTTGAAGCTTGTCTAACTGAATCCTTCAAGCAAAGTTATGCCTCTTCCAGCTGGGTGGCAATTTCTGTTGTTGTCACAGTTCTCCATGGAGAGGGACAGCCAGTGATACTGTTGAGTACATCACAAATATGTGGTAGCTCACTCCTGAGATTTGAAGGCTCCTTTTAGAAAGGAGAAATGAAATGTCCAAATTCAGAGTGGGGAAGATATGATTAACAGTGTTGCACTGGGTGGTGTGCAGTTGTTTTGAAATTCACTGTGAAACTTTGTTCTGTGGGTGAAAGAAAAAAATCTGGGGATATAGATTTATTCTGCACTTTAATTACAGCAAAGTGTGAGCTGCCTGTCCATTAGTTTCAGATTTAGAAAGAATGTGCTTGCAGATTAAATCATACCTGTAAGTTTTGCAAAGGAAAGGAATTTTTCATGGATTATTTTTTCTGTGTCATCTCATACATCCAGTGACCTGTTTAGCCCCATGATAACTATCACCAGTATATTGAAGCTGCATGGTATGTGATTGATTGTTCATAATGAGAAAAAATTGTTCTCCACATATCAGCTGATGGTGAGACAAAAATTGAGTTGATTTTACACAGATAATTTAAGGAAAAGTTTAGCAAAGATTTTCAAGTGTGTGGACAGGGAAACATACATGTAGATTATAAATGTTCTTAGGTAGAATCACATTTTCTAAGCATGAGTTTGACATTCCTCTCTTGGGAATGGTTTAATACTTGGGTGGTTCTCTGGTCCCTGGTTTTGTGCAGCAGTCCTACAGATTAGATGGTGTTTGCACTGGAAAAAGAAGCCATTATTGCCACGTGATTTTGATCCTTATTCCCTCACACATCCCACTGGATGTTCCCCCTGCCACAGCTGGTCCTCTGATGACTCAAAGGCTCACTGTGCATCTAAAGAGCCCTGAGCTCAGTTCTGGAATACTCTATAACTTTCAGCGTGGAGTTTCCAGGCACAGGAGTTCTGCAATCTCACCGAATGCCTCATTCTTTACACTCAATCAAGTGAGGAGCAAGTAAAATCCTGCCCTTCCAGCAGCTGAACACACCCATAGGCTGAGAAGTTGGGTCTGTTTTTTGGAGATGCCAAGTCTGTTTTGCACAAAATACACAAGCATTGGTCACAAAGACCTGCTCAAATTGAGGTGTATTATGTTTTTTCATACGTGCTCTTAAGAACTGAGTCGAGATGAATGTCAGACAGGTTGTCAGGCTGCAGGTAGCCTTAGTGTACTTACAACCTTTTCGTGAATTTTATAGCTCTGTGTTGTCACTGGGACCTATTTCTGACTGGGAAAATGTTTTATCTCAGGTTTTGAAACTGCAAAGTCTCTGGCACTGCACGGGGCACACGTGATCCTGGCCTGCAGGAGCCTGTCGAGAGGCGGCGACGCCGTGCAGCGCATCCTGGGGGAGTGGGTAAGTGATGTACAGAGCGTCCAACACTGAGCTCTGCTTTCCAAGACACAGACTCTTTTGTGCATTACAAGCAGTTCAATAGATATGGCATTTTCATGCAGGAATCTAAAGAGGGAGGCGTTTGTCTTACTGTGTAACATCCTGCCCGGTCGCTGGCGTGTTGGAGGTTTTTCATTTCCTGTGAGTGTGTTGGACTGCAAGGCTTGACTTGTCACCCTTGTTACCCACAGGTGCTTTGTGAGGGCAGAAATGTTTGAAAGAACCACTGAGGCGTTGTTTCAATAGGAAAATGGGAAAACCATCCAACAGGCCCCAAGTTGTATCAAAAATAGACAAGTTTGGTCGTGTCATTGGAAAAGTGCAGCTTTTGGAGCCAAAAATTGCTGTGGGTTCGGAGCAGGGATGGGGATGGATCCCCCTCATCCATGGAATGAGCTGTGCTGGTCTCTGTCATGGTTTTTTGGGAGCAGGGATGGGGATGGATCCAGAACCGAAGTGTCCATCCTCCTTCACTTGGTTGTACACAGTCAAATATTAGAGACAGCCACTGTTTTGCCCATAGTTTGCCTGCAATGAGAGATTTCAGGGGGTCGTTCCTGCACTTTTAAAACACAAATGTTTCCCTCATTTTCTGTCCTAGTCCATCAGGCCCAGCAGCCCTGTCTGTCTCAGTGGCTTTTTTTCTTCCAGGTTCTTCCCACTTTCTTTCATTTTAATTCCGTTTTGTCACACAAATACAAGCTTTTCAGCCCCGTCTATTTCCTTGTTGCTCTTTGACTCCTAACTTTCCATGATACCCTTTTTTTGATGATCTTCTAAGGCCCTTATTGAAATATATTCATTGTTCTTAATTTATTCCTCCCACAATCATTTACTTGCTAGTAAGGATTGCAGGCTACTTTTGTGTGAGCTTGCTGGGACTGCTGAATTCCAGGAGATAATCTGGTGAAACTTTACTAAATGAAAGACCTCAGGATGAGATTCTTGAATTTTTATTTCTTTCCAGCTAAAACTAGTGATGACGTTTTAGTTTTATTTCCCGAGCTCTTAAAGTATTTCAGCTGCTCCCAGATGACATGGGAGAGCATTAATATTTACACATAAGTAGTCTACAGATAATTATAATATTTATTAAAAGTTTATTGCAAAACCAAACAGTGCTTATTTACAAGTATTTCCAAATGAGTGATGCCTATAATACTGCTCGTTTTTGTGACTGTAGGTTTCATGAAGAAACAGTCTTTGGATTTAGGCCTTTTTCTCTTGCCCAGATGATATTAATGATTTACAGTAAAGGATTGGGAGTGAAAAATGTCTTCCTTTCTGACTCAGTACTTTCCATTGAAGCTCCTTTTTGCTTGGTTTTGTTTGTTTGTTTTTTTTTTTTTCTTCAATAGCATGGAATTCCAAGAGGATTCCAACAGGGCTGAGTGTAGTGTGTGTTGCTTAAAGTTCATTTGTCTGCTTTCTTTCAATAGAACTGGATTTGGTGATATTCTGTTGTTTGAATTTAACAGTCCCAGTCCAACTAAATATAGCTGTATATATGGGTTTTATGTCACTAAAGTAAGGCAGTAGTGAGTAGCTTTTATTTGAAAAATATCCCATTTGCCCCCTTGATTCTAACCATTTCTGTGAGCACTTTGAAGACAATGGGAGTTCAGGAATACTTTTCTCAATACCTGTATTATCTCACCAAAAGTTAGTGAATTGTTAATTGAATGAAGATCACTGAAGGTCAAATTACTTCCGAAACACAAAATTTATTTACTAACGGTTTTCAAATTCTAATTGTTCAGAAAAAGAGTCTCATCTGTAAGCTGGTAGCTGGAAAACCTTCAGTGAGTCTTTGTAATGGCTTTGTTGTTGTTTATTGAGAGGGACTAATTAACTTTGATTATTGCACTAATATTATGGCACTTTGACAGTCCCTCAGATTTATGACTCTGGGAAAATAAACAAATGAAATGCAGGTGCTGGAGCAGAAAGAATAAGTTATTACTGAACTTTAATTACTTGGAGTGTGTAACCAGGAGAGAATTAGTTGATGAATTACAAGATGCTTAAAATTTACATCAAATTGTAAGCAATCTTGAGGAAAACAAACACAAAAACCTGCCCCAAAGTCAGTTACTGAAAACAAAGAGACAAAGATTAATTTGATTGATTTCCTTCTAGTATTAAAATATTGATGTAAAATATTAATTTTTAGCTCATAGGTGTAACTGCAGAGCAGGAAGTTGTTAATTGAAAATTCTTTCATAAAATGAAAGAGCTTAAGAAAAATGTCAACAACCTCTGCACATGGTTCAGATGAATTCTCAATATGAAACTGCAACTGTTCTGCTGTGAAGAACTTCAAAGCATCCACAGTGTTTTGTCTCCTTTGTAGGGAAAGCAAAATTATTGAAAGGAAATAGATTTACTTTTCAATTTGGAATCAATTTTTTAAAAAATACATCTGCTTAGGATGCAGCTTTACAAGGCCTCACGTTCATTTTCAGGTAGTATTTTCGGAAGCAGTAGTGCTACCTACTTGTTTTATGTTTTCTTGTAAATCTCTGAGATTAAGTCTCTGAGCTGCACTATAAATACCATGTTCCTCAGTAATTTGAGAAGTGGAAATTCAATAAATATGTTCCTACTCTTCAACTCGGTTTCCAAACCCCATGTTCTTCTAATTTGCATGAAATGTGCTCTTATAAAAAAAAGACAAAAACATTGCCAAATGGAGTTCCAGTGTGTTTACCTATCATAAGTGTGGAGCTTTACTACTGTGATGGTAATAAAATTGGTGTCTCTATTAAAACATGTGTATTATCAAAAGCAACGTGTATCCTACGCTGACTTTTCTGTGGGACAGTGTCCTTTAGTAGTCAAGGTTTAAATGTTGGACACAGAATATTTCCTTTTTTATTCTTTGCTGTCTGATGCAAAAGAGAGTTCCACATGCTTTGCAAGAGACAAAATAATTAAAAACATGTAACGAAACAACTTGTTACTTCAAATTTTGATAAAATTATCTAATTGTTGTTCTGTATTAACTAAAACCTGAAATATATACGGGAAAAAAATGTAATTCTTAAAAACCCAACAACAACCTTTGCCAAACCACAACAAACCAAAACAAACCCAAATCAAACCCACTGTAATGCAGCATTTAAAAATAAAATACAGTGCATGTAACAGTACTTGTGAAAACCACCCAGCTTGTTCCCTTGGTGAGTCTGTGTGTGACATCTGTGTCTGGAATTCCATAAACTGAGTGTCTGCAGAAACACAGCTCTGCTCTGGGGCCTGTTGTACTTCTAAACAAGTTGTTAGGCAAAAAAAAAAAAAATGCAGTTTCAATCCGCTCCTAATGAAAGCTGAAAATCAAGTTTATAAAGAGAAAATGGGACGGCTAAATGGCTTGGGAAAATCCAATTGTTAAGATTTAGAGAAAACAGCAGGAATAATGGGAGACAATGAGATTTTTTTCAGATTAGCTGCCATTGCGTTTAATAAGCAAATTCAAACTGATCTTAACTGGCTGTTGGAGACAAATCTAGAAAACTTTGTTTATAACAATTTGTGCCTGAAGAGCTGTTTTACAGAGAATTTGAGCCATTTGAGTAGGGATTACCCGTATAAACTTGCTAATTACTTTAGATAACTGACATTTGCTTGCAACCTGCAGTATTCCAGTTCTTTTCTTTCTAAGCTACAGCAGAATTTTGCTAATATTGCAAATAAAGGGTAATTGCCTTGTGTAAAGGATTGTTACAAGCTCTAACTAGTCTAACTAGTCTGTCAAGTATAATTTTTATGGAGAGGTATGGTTGGTTATATTGGTACAATCCAATGCTTTGTACACATATATACATACAGACAGAGAAAGGAAGAAAAAGTATGTAAAAGCAGCAGACAAAAAGAGAGATCAGTATAACTTTACATTTGATCTCTCGAAAATGAATGTTCATGCCCGACGACGTTCAATATCAATTTAAAACTGTTTGATAATTTCTTGCTCAGAAAAGAGGAAATTAGAATTCTAAGAGTTATGATTCGTTTTAATCAGAAAGAAATTGTCAAGCATAAATCTCTCCTTGAGTAGTGAAAAGGCCTGAAAGCAGCCAAGAAAAAAATATCAATACTTTGCAAAGGAGGAATGATTGTTCCAATTCGTAGCTTAATTGACTTTGAGGCTTAATGAAAAACACTACAGTGCTGTTTGTACACATAGTTGCTGTGACAAACATGGAAATCTATGCTCCAGGAAGAGAAGCTAGGTAATTTATTTTACATTATTATTGATATAATTTTCTAATTGAGTATGAGCAGAATGTTTGGATAAGACTGCACAGCTCCAGATGTTAGTGGTATTCTCAAGAAAATACTTAAGAATATGAATGAATAAAATATTTCATAAATCACAGCTTTTCTTGCCAAGGAGCTCTCATTTATTTATTCCTGTCAAATAGTCTTTGAAGTAGATATTAAAAGATAAATTGTAAGTTTAATATTTCATAAAAAGTATAATGTTTCTTTTGTAATTCTTCCTCAGTGTTAAGCCTACAGCGACATTAAAGATTACAATACACTGTGAAAAGAAAACTTGGGTTTTCTTTTTAAGTAGCAACTTAGAAGGTAGAGATGTGACAAGGGAAGAGAGAAAAGAAAAGCAACAAAACAAACGTGACTCCTTGCTGTATTCCTTTCCCCCGAAGTATTCTTCACCTAAGGAGTGATTTATATTCTTGCTGATTAAGTAACTGAATGAAATTAAAACCTGATCAGTGAGTCTTTGTATTCCAGTTGTGATCTTGTAAAGCACAGAAGGATGAGGAGCAAACTGGCCATGTTTATACAGACCAGGGGCAACAGTTTTTTGTGTTTTGGCTCCGTGTGTTTTCCCCCTCGAGGAAGGGGGGCTGATTTCCACACAGTGTTTTGTCTCCACTGCTGTCCTTGGTTTACAATTTTTTGTGTATAAGTGTCTAATACAGAATAGCTCTGTAAAACATTCTTCTGTCGTAGTCACTTTATGCTAATAGATGCTAATCTTGACACGGAAGATAAAATTTCCTTTTCTGTCTCCTTGGTGTTAATTTTGTGAGCTTTTCCTGTACACCAGTCAGGCTGTTAATACACAATTTCTATATTACGTGAGAACTCGCACAATAAATTGTTTTTGGAATTAACTTAGGTGAATGATTCCAGGGGGATATCTCATCATGGTTAGTGACAGATTTTCATTTATGGAAATAGATGAAGAATGTGTGGAGGATGGCTTTGGAGATGTAGCAAATACTGAAGGAAGCCACAGACTGTTAGTACAGAATGAGAGAGTTTCAAAGTGGTGCTAAATGAAAGCTCTTAAAAAATAACCTCTTCAAAGTGGGAATTATTTTAGAATTTCCTACCAGTAAGGCCCATGCATTGCTGTGAGAATATTATTTCCAATATTCTGTTGTTATTTTTAAGAAAGAGTTGTCTTGTTTCAAAGCAAGATACTCTAAAACTATGTGTTACTGGCTCACATGCCATCACAGTGTAATATACAGTTATAAAAACCTGCAGTATACAGACATATTTCATTTTCCAGTGCATGAGTAGTGCCCATGCTGAAGAATCAAGGCAAAAACAGTTATCCAAACCTTGCTGTGGGGAAAAGGCCTTGCCCACAGGAATTATCTTGTATTAAGTGAACTGGTAATACACATAAAAAAAATTCTGTGTCAACTGTCTCACTTGCAGCTGTAGGCACTCAGCTAAAGCATTACTGCCCCTGCTTTTTTTGATTTTTAAGGGTGTGATCCAGACCCTTCTGAAGTGAAGGAATCTTTTAATTGGCTAATTGCAATAGAATCAGACCTTATGTTATTTGCAGTGAATTGACAGCATAAGCATTAACCAATCCTGGTGCTGGTAACAACTCTTTGAGATCAGTAGGAAAGTATGACCAGATTTTGGCCATAATGTTTAAGACTTCAGTAAATTTCTGTGAGTAATTTGCTCAGTTGAGGCACCTTAAGAGAGTGATGTGTGCTGCAAAGCTGTTTTCCAAATACAGATGCTTAAAAAAAACCCCACGTGAAGTTAAAAACATTTAACAATTTAATCAACATTTACATGGATGGATTGTTGAGATTTTTTTTTTTTGGTACACTATAAACATATGGCATGAATTTAATTTCATTACAGATGCTGAGAAAAGGGAAAGGCAAATATTTATATTACATTCATGTTTTACCGTAAAAACACTGTTCACTTTGTTTATACAGTTCCACTGTTACAGTTTTTATGGTTAGTAATGAAACCACTGTAAAACAGAGTCTGAATTATACAGCAGTTGTGTTAAGCCCCTAACTTTGAGGGTTGGGCATCCTTCTGAATACTGATATAATTTACTTAGAGTTGATGTATTGGCTGCAGCTGAACTGTTTCATACTTCTGTTCTCATCTCAGTGAGCTCTGCACTGTTACTGTGTAGATATATGGAGCTGATAGAGTTTTATTATTTATTATGATGGAGCTTTCAACCCAGGGGCACCCCCAAACCTGAAGGAACCCTTAGACCTGATAGCATTGCCCAAGTCCAGGAACAAACCCTAAATCCAGATGCATCCCAAACCTGGCAGCACCCAGGTGTGTCTGAATTCATGATGCTGCACACAGCTGATAGAAAAACCATCAGAGCACTCTCACAGCTGTGAGATTGGAAGGTTTTTAAAAGAGCGAGACAATTTGCCATGATTTCCTCCTGTAAAGACAAAGTTGTCTTTTGAGTCAACTAAATTACTTTTGCCCTCATAATTCTGTTCTCCTCCCAGTATCTGTTACACACATATATATATAGATATAAAAAAATCTAAAATGTAATTTTGAAAGAAGTCACAGTATCTTACCGTTCCTTAATTTTTTCTTCCAGTCAGCAGAATTTTATACATAGAAATGTCGAAGTGATCTTTTTGGTAATTTGTTTCTTTAGCACAGCCCTGCTGTTCTTAATCTGGAAATGTGAGTCACAAAATCCCTACCATGCCTAAAGCTTTATAATAATACTACTTAAATGCAGTTTGAGCTTTTTAACAAAAAAAAAAAAATAAAATTTTGAGACAACCCCCAAACAGTGAGAGACCTCAGGATAACCCCTTTAAAAACTGCACTTCATGCTTAGTCTTCAGTTAAACGTCACTAGGAGACACTGTGTGCTAAACAATATCACCAACCTGTCTGGAGAGGTCTGTTTTTTTAAAAAAAGAGTAGGCTTTGTACATTGACTCGATTGTAGCTTATAGGGTGCAAAATCTGGGTTTTCTCTGATATTGTATATATTTAGTGTAACATGGGTTGGGCCTTTTCCCGAACCTTTCCCTCTCAGAATCTTTTTTTTTCAATAACTATTTAGTGTTGTTGACATTGAAAACTTACTTACTAAAGCCCAGGTAGATGTGTTCTTACATAAAGTGAGTTCTGCTGTCACTGGATTTCTGCTTGTCATTTCTGGGAGAGGAGGAATTAGAGTGTCTGGATATAATTTTTTTTTTAAAACCATCTTCACAATTAATCTGATTGTAACATAAGCTTGTAATATATTCCATTAATGAAGAAGACAAGCTTAGCTTATGGTAAATACAGTACTAAGTGTTTATAGTGCATTTCATATTTTACATGATTCCCTTTATAATTCTGCTTATCTTTTCATTCTAATTCCCTAAAGGATGTATAAAAGAACCCCTAAAGAGAGTAATTACTGCTCTATTCCTTAACCAAGGCTCCTTTTGCAAAAAGAAATCTGAGCAGCTTTTTAAAGAAGGCAGTTTTAAATAAAAATGCAAATAAGCTGCTTTGTAACCACATTAATTACCCACCTAGCCTCTTATTACCGTGTTTGTATTGTTTGCAAACACTATTTACAGTCGTGTGGAAATTACCATTCCTGGGCTGGAGGAGGCTGCTGGTGGTGGGTTGTGCTTTGGAACCAATTAGAGTGAACCCTGTCTCCAGCAGGGCTCGGGGGAGCAGGAATAGCCTTGCAATGTCAAACCACGGCGTTCACTCCGGCTCCTTGTAATTATATTATTGGTCCTCTTTTGCCTCTGCAATGAGTTTCATTCTCTGCATTTTAAAACTTAGCAGGCAGCACCGTGTCTTGCTGATGGTTTAATATTTCCTGGGATCGTTTTTGGTGGAAGTCGCGGTGAAATCCAGCGGGTTGGTTTTGTCCCCAGATTGGTTCTTGGCTTTAATTTTGCTAAGAAGTAAACAAAAGCCTCGTGCTTTTGTTCAAGATCTCACACATTTCCGTGTCATCGATTGAAAACCCAACTTTATTAGTTTATTTCGTTATCAGAAGTGGACAGGGTGAAGTATCTGTTAGTATTAGAGGGCAATAATTGTAGGTATTTCAACACTTTGAAGCAACTCTGTGCTTCATAGTGAAATGTGGTCTTGTTTGTTAAGTGCAGTGAACACTTGTTGCTTACTTGGTGTGGGTTGTGTTCATGTCTTGGTTTTCTCTGTCACAATTGTGAAATGGGCCTTTACTCTAAAAATTGCTCAGAAATGAAAACTAAACCAAAGACATGTCTCAGCACTTGTGCTTTTAGGCTTATAAATGTTTCCAGATCCTAAAGAGTTTGATTTGATGGGTCTGCAGTGTGAAGGATCAGTTCTTTAAGATTTGTTTTTTTAGGCTGGTAACCAGTCTGTCAATCACTTATGTCAAATAAGTCTTTGGAAATAGAGAAACACTTTTGGGTTGAGCTTTGTATGGGGAAGAAAATGTAGAGAGATAATTTTCTTCCTACTTGTGAAGCTGCACTGCATGGACCTGCAGTGCTGTGACAGTGTGATAATCTTTAAAGGATACTTGCAGGTAAAGACAAAAATCTTAAAGGTCTGTATCAGTCCTGCTGTAACACTGAATATATAGAAAATACCAACTCCAGGATGGTGTAGTACAACTGCAGATTTGTTATGCATTAAAAAGGAGAAGAAAAGTAAAAGAAGCACGTTGCTGGATCACTTAGAGTTTTTAACAGTGACAAGGGATTAATGTGAGGGCGTCAAAAGAAGCACTGACTTGTTTCATGATTCACAATAGCTTATAAAACTGAAGATAATTATCAGGCTTATATGACTACAGAGCAGCATAAGTGACATAAAACAAGCGCAGCTGGAGTTCAGCAGGAATGCAGGAGATGTATAGAAAACAGGCTTGCTGAGTAAAGTGCTTAAAAGGTACTATTAATTTGGTTGCTTGTCAATTATATTTCTAAATCTGTTATTACTATAAAGCCAAAGCATCATATTTTTTGTTTAATTTACTGTCCTTTCTAATTTCTCCTCCTCCTTTAATTCCCTTTTATCCTGATAATCTTCTTCGAAGATGGTGAAGTGGGGACAGAAGAGCACTGGACTTTGCTTGGTCCCTTGAACTACTCTTTAACAGTCCATCGCTTTATCTTTTCTCTCACTTTGTGATATTTAGGTGTGAGAAATTACACTGCTTTCTCTGAAAGCCTCCATTTTAGCAATGCATGATGGGAACTGCTTTTTATCACTTTGGCTCAGGTGGGGTCCAAAATGGTCGTGGTTCTTTGGGTAATTTCACAAACCAATAATTGAAACCTTTGGTGTGTCCCAGACAGTCTTATTTTCGTATGAATAAGATGATTTGTTACCTGCTTATTTAGCTTAGCTGGTTAAGGCATGAGGGTGAAGACACCATTGTGCTGAAAATATACATGGTCCTTAACTTAGTAAGAGGTGTAATAAACCTAAGCTGTATCAACATGCTGCAATTCAAAAGAATGTATACTTCTCTTTTTCATTAAAGGATCTGTTTCCCAAGCCCACTGAAAATACTGATTTTGCCTTGAAGAGTTTTGGATCAAGCCCAATAAATCTGTATCCATTAAGATTGTTTTTACAAGGCAGAACTTTAGATACATGTTTCTGGCCATCTGACCACACTTAATTTGCCAGTATTTGTGATAATTTGTGTTATTTCATGTCAAACATGGGAAGGTGATTGTACTCTCCTGTGCTTGGTGGTGGGTTTTTTTGTTTGGTTTTTATTTTTTTTTCTTAATTAAATCTGGAACTGTGTTACTGAGATTTCTTAGAGCTGTGTGAAGGAGTGCACACAAGATATAACTCCCCTCTCATTATGAAATGAGGTGATTTGAAAAATCTTTATTTTGCCTTTTTCTGTTTTATGGCTTGGAAGGAAGCACTTCACCTAAGTGTTCTGATTTTTGCATTAAACCACTAGTAATTTGGTTCCAATAAAGATACTCAGTGCATCATTTTGCAGAAACACCTGTATTAGTATAAAAAAAGAAGCAGTAGTGTGCTAAACTTGTTCTTTCCCGTATTTCATTTGAGGTCACTGAGGGATAGCATTAACTTCAACAAGAAACTTTGCTTATCAAATAGAAGTATGGAATTAACGCAGCAAAATGAATATTTGGGGTAGTTTTTGTTTTTACTGGAGCCTGGCAAAGCAAGCCTTGAACCACCAAAGTAAATCTTGATCCAACATATAATGAAAAATTAGCATAAAATGTGTAACTAAATACTTTTTGTATTTCCACGTGTGCTTATCTAAACTGTCACTATTTTAATTTTGAGTGAGAAATAAATCAGGACGTCTTTACCTTGGACTTGTGCTTTGTAGATGCCTCTTTCAGGTCCTCTAAATCCTTACAAATATACAAAGGACAGCTGTGTGATTTGTGGAGTAGTTCTGGTCTTTTGGTATGCCCTAATTCTTAAGAGAGACATTTTATGCTTGGACTGTAGTTTGATTTCAACTGAAACATCTTAAGGTGTCTTAGGCCTTGAATATTTGTTGGTTGTGCTGACAGAGAGCTGTTTGTACTTAAAGGTCCTAAACACACCGTGTTAGGCACTTTCAAAGGAGATCTTGAATGAGTTTTGTACTCCAGATTCTTGACAATGTGGTAGGCTGGTGACAGTATCTGATTCAGCTTAGTTGCGTTGGTAGATGCTCTTTATGAAGATGGAATTAAATTGCTAAATAGGCTCATGGTTAACATCTCTTATTTTGCCAAGATGGAACTGCTAAATGCATCCTACTGACACGAGCTTTATGTATACTTGAAATGCTGGGACAGTATCATTGCAGTGAAAGACAGTGAAAGGGAAGTGCAGCAGGTACAGATCTGGTCTGAGTAAATGAATAAACACTTTTTTTTTTTTTTTTTTTGGTTTTAAAGGAAAACATAGAAATGGCTTTGTTTCTTTGCTTTCTGGAGAGTCATCTCTACTCTGATTTCCCAGGGAACCAAGGCATGCTCAGTCACTGTATCTGCCCTTCCTTGTCTAATAACTTTTGGTCCCATAGAGTGTTTAGAAGCAATTTCTTACAAAAGATAAAGATCCTTAGGATAATTAGGTTCCTTAAGCAGTGAGCTTTGCAAAAGGGTGAGTAACCAGTCAGTGGGCAGAACTGAAGGGACTTTAGGCTCTTGGACCTTTGAGAGAACCTTTGAGAGTAGGTGGGAAGGCAAGCACAGGACCCAGGTCAGGGAAGATTTCAGTCTGCACTTGGATTGTGCTGTGGTGCTTTGGGTGTTAAGAGTTCTCACAGAATTGTTACTCTGCTGTGCAGAAGAATGACCTGTAAACTGCCTGCAGCTTCCAGACAGGACATCAGGAGAACTGAAGTGGTGGTGACCTTCTCTGTGCCAGGGTGACATTTATGCCTTGTGTGGTCAGGGAGCTTTAGTATTTTCCTCATTTATACTGTCTTATAAGTTTTAGGAACTGCTCATTAATATAGTCATGTTTAACATGTTATGGTTACAAACAAAGACATGAATGTATGCACTCATTTCTAATTAATTTGTGTAATTATGTTTTATAATCTAGGTGTTTGCAAAGCAGAACGTAGTACACCCCATTTACTGTCTGCTGTAGCTAATAAAAAATAATAGAATGAAATAAATCTTGAAACTAACTTTAATTGTAAGTATAGATTAGTTGTAAATTATATCTTTGTTGTGTTTATTTTTAATTCTGCAGTGTTGCAGGTTTGTAGAGCATCCCAATTAGTGTAGTTATTCGAAGTAATGATGAGTTAATTGCTGTAAATGCTGAATGTTGTTTCTGTGAGGGTTTAAATACAGTACAGAGATACTTTTCTAAAATGTAGGACTAGAAATAAAGGGAAAAGGGAAACGTTGACAATAATGAGACCAGTTAATTTTATAAAGATTTTTTTCATTCAAAGTGATGATGCAGATAAGATGATTAAAAACATGGGAAGAAGAAAGAAATATAACAATTAAGAATAAAATCTCGGCGTCTCAGCTAATACCATTATAAACATGGACACAAATGAGGTAAACCTGTATTTTTCACTATGCATTCATGTGTTAATTGAGAAGAGGCATTTGATTGAGTTCATCTGAAACCAAATTCTGCTCTTGTGACTCTGCTTGTGTTCACTCCCTGAAGCCTCTCTGGCTCTGCAGCTCCTCTCGTGCAGGTTGGTGGCCTTCCATGTCAGTAGTGCTTCTCTGCCACCTAAGGCAGTCAGTGTTGTCAAGTTTGTTGTTGTGAATATGTTTAAAGAGTGGAAAATGCCTCTAGCTCAAAAGTGGAGTGTGTTTTCCTTTCTGATGAACAGTAGTAAATCCTACCCTCTTGGAGGTTGTGTGGTGTACCTGTGAGGAATGAGCTGATCCACGAGGTTTCCTTGAGCATGCATGCTGTAAGAGATATTAATAGCTTCCTTCAGCAGTGTCCCACTTAGAGTAGCTTTGAAATGCAATATTTCATCCTGTCCTGGTTAAATTAACCTTACATTTCCCTGTGAAATGGCATGACTACCTAGAGAAAATTTGAAGTGTACTATGTACATTCACACTGCAGGGGGGAAAAATGGTTTCCAGGATAGTATTTATGCATTAAATATTTAGGGTTGGTTGTCTCTCAGTTGAGTGCAGATTTGGTAATGGAAACTGGTGCCATGCACTCCTCTGTTTGGTGACCTTTTTAAATAATCAGAGAAATATTAAAACTCCTGCAGTCAGTTGCTGTGACTTTAGTGATAAGCTTGATTTTTACATGCAAAAGACTTTATAAAGCATCAGCAGAAAACTGTTCCTCTGCTTGCTAAGAATGGTGCAGTAAGGGAGAAGCTCTTCCACTCCTTTGGGGCAGTTTTGAGAGCCCTTGCCTGTACCAGGAATTCACTGAGAGAATAAGGCTGAGAAAAACAATGCACAAACCTGAAAGTCACAGACATTCAGGTTCATCTGTTTGGTCCTGCTATGACAGAAATCATTACGAGTTTGATAGATTTATTTACAAAGACTTGCTTCAATATTTAAAGTACATCTATTCCAGCATTCTTCATTTCAAGCTCGGCTGTGGATCAAGATGAAAGAAAAATTAAATTGTGTATTGAAGAGCTGTTAATTGAACTGCACTGCATTTAGCAAGGGAGCATCAGCTTCAGGCAGTCAATACTACAGAGAATTTTTAATGTACTGTATCACTAGATTGTCAGTTTGTATTGGAGAATGCAAACAGACTGCTTCGACTGATGGTAAAGCCCTGAAAACTTTTAAGTTGTTGAGTGGAGAAAATGTTATTTTACTTTGATATGTTGTGACAAAGTTGTTGATGCAACCAGGAACAACATTTTTTTAGGTGAATATTATTTGAATATTGATTGCTGTCTATTTATTCTTTAAATAGGTAAAAATTGTGTACTGATTTTTTTTTTTTTTAAATGGGAACAAAAAGAATTCTACAGAATTCTTGAACTTGCACAAATGTTACTTTGCAATTTGAGCAGCTCTGAAAGTCTCATTTAAAAATATTAGTTCTCTCCAGATATAATTCTGGAAAATAGCATATCAAAAAGCTTTAGAAATGCTTTAGAAAAATGTTATCTCTCTTTCCTAAGGCAGTGTTAATTTCTTTTGTAGTTAATCTTTTGCGCTGGAATTTAGTACATTTATAGTTAAAGATTCTTTTTAACAGCTAAATTATTTAAGCACGTCTTCTAGGGTAACATGGTCTGTTTGGTGTTAAGTATGGAATACTTTTTATTTCATTTTCTTCACTGATAAAAATGAAATGACCAGAGGCATTTGTAGAACCAGAACAGATTTAGGGCTATGGTGTTAGATTAAAGATGTACTATTCCAAGACATAGCTTGTTACAGCTGTCATACTTCAGGATAAAATTCTTCCTTTTGATGGTCCTTACAGGGCTTAAAGTCTGCCTTCAGAAAAGCCAAAATGAATCTGAAACTTGTTAATAATCTGTGGATTTTTCCATAAACGTGGTAGGTCTCAAGTAAGTGGTAAACTTAAAAATGCCAGTCCCTGCTGGTGCATTGTCTTCTCTTGGAGCAGAAAGATCACTTGTGGAGGTTGGGTTTAGTCTGGTTCTTCTTGGTACCCCTGTGGCATCTGAGGAGATGGAGTGGCCTTTTTTACCAACACTCAAATACCACACAGTATTTGTAGTTCCAGTTGTGTAGAAGAAGAGTCTTCACTAGTGTGAAAACATGGGTGGCTTCAAAAGGTACTGAAGTCTCACCAAACCAGTGAAAGTCTTACGGCTCTAAAAACAAAATAGAAGAGCCAAGTCCACTTTGTGTGAGTACCTGACTTGGCTTCATTAATCTGGGGTTCTGCAGCCAAACTTTCTGCAGAGCTGACAGCTGTGCAGGGAGGGGAAAGGTGTTCACACAGATTTCATCCCATAGCTGCTCACCCCGGTGGGCTGATGTTGCTGAAGCCAGGATGGATGTTGCTTATGTGCTGTCAAATTGTTGTTGCATTTTGCAAGTTTATTTCTAGTGGTTTCCCCTTGGTAAAGTCTTGGAATGTTTCTTACCAGGTGAAAAACTGCAGGAAGGGTGGTACTGCATATTCTGAACACCCCGGTATTTTGCTTTCCAGGTTTCAAAAAGTTAGGACCTAGATCAAAAGTGTGTATTTGATTTAAAAAGTATCCTGAAATATTTGAACTTAGGCTTGTGTGCTGCTTACCTGATTTTTCAGAAAGATTACAGTTACTGAAATATTACACTTGAAAGTTGTGTAAGAAAACCCTACTTCATATTAGAAGCTATAATTTTAGTATCTAAAATACCTTTTATGCAATTCAAGTAACAGTCATTGTGCTGTATGCCTATTACTTTGAATATTTGCTTGAAATAGTAATGTCTAGCAACATATTCAGTGATTTTCCAACCTTTTGTCTGTGTGAGACTGTTTGACAACGTGAATACACACAGTGATGTTCAAGAACCCTTTGCATGGCAGCTTGACTATCAGAGTAATTAAGAGAGTTGTCTGAAGCTCTGGTAAATGTCATAAATCAGAGGTCAGCTTGAAATCATGCAGAAGTCAACTAAAATTCTTCAATTTTATTTTTATGTAGGTAAATCCTGTATCTTCTGCATAGTGTGCAATGGTCTGATTCTGAGAACGATTGTAACAGATTTAATGCAGGGTACACAAGTAAATCCATTAATGTAGTTGAAAATTTACAAAAAAAATGCAATTGAGATGACCAGCAAGATCAGGTCTCCATAACATGCTGTTTTATTGTTGGAAGAATGGAAATTTTCTTTCCATGAAGAAAACTCAAGTTGAGGGGCTTCCCTGTGACTCTAAGGTAGTTAAAGTTTAAATGTTAATAGGCTTCAAGAAGATGTGCATGCATTTTTTTTTTATTAGACTACCAGTTAATTTGTGCAAACTCCTCATCTCCAGGCAATCTGATTAAAAAAATTGTATGTTTCCTGTTTCTCTGTGCACTGTGTAGCTGCATGAGGCAATATCTTTAAAATGTAAAAAAGCCTACAAAATGCACAGTCTGATAACAACAACAAATCTAATCTAAAGTGACAACTGGGAGACTTTCCCAGACGTTTTTCTCTTTAATGTAACATGACTTTAAATTGATGCAGCCCCACAGTGATTGAAAAACTCTCAGAGCTTGTCTCCCATGATTACATTTCTGATCTGTACAACTTAATTTTTTAACTCGGTGAATCTCACTTTTGCGAATGAGCAGTTTGCTTCTGTTTCGAGGGGGTGAGTTTGGTGGATGCAAAAGCAGTGGAACTGCAATGCTGTGGAAAGTAATAATATTCCTGATAGTGATCCTGGTCAGCAACGTGGACCTGTTCAAGTCTCTGAGTGATCCTGAAGTCGTCTGGTGGGTAAGGCACTGTGCTGAGTGCTGGTTTATACTTGTCTAGTGAATCTAGTGTTAAATAAAAAGAATTAAGAATAGCCAAACTTTGGGTAACTTCCCACCTCTCAAAATACCGTTTTTAAAAGCATTTTAAATCTGCTTAGGGTTTTTTATATCTTTATAATTGGTTCCTTTTTTTTTTTTTTTTTTAATTTTATTGAAATAGGTTACCTGTTATGCACTACCTTAAGCAAACAAACAAACATAAAATCCTCTCAGGGTTCCTGAGATGCTTTATTGTGAAACAAACCACTTGAAATTTAATAATGAACTGAAACTGTATGTGTCCCTGATTGATTTGATATTTTACAGAGAGAAGATATGAAGGGTGAAATGACAATATTTCTTATCCTTATTCCATGGTTGTATCTGGAGCTGTGGCTGTGGGTTGACATTTGGGTTTCTCGTTATAATTTAGGTGACGGATTGTAAATTTTAAGTTAAGGGATCCACTTACCAAGCAGGAAAGAAACACGACTCCTTTAGCCAAGGATCCTTTCTTGTGTTCTCCTCTCCCCAGTTATCTCAAGTCTCAGCCTCTGGGCCAGTGGGACAGCACAGAGCAAGGCAAATACTGGGGCTGTGTCACCCTGAGTGGGATGGGAATGAGGGTTCACAGTTAGCAATGTGGGCAGGGAATAGTGTCTGGAGCTGAGGGGGGTGGAGGAAGGTGGAGGAGGTGGCACATATGAAGGGGACGGATTAGAAGGTCAAAACACTTGATACTGGCCACAGGTTTTGTTTTGAATATAGTTGGAAAACCAAGAATTGGTTTGTAACTTCCATAAATTGTTGAAAATTGTATTTTTGGATAGCCCTTGTTTTGTCCTAGCTTTTTCTCTGTATTTTTCTAGTATGGAAGCACATAAATCCTCATTTACCTTTTCATTTACCTTTAAAAATGTATAAAGTCTGAAGAATGATATATGTAAAGCAATACTTTATAATACTTATAACTGCTTCTGGGCCTGCCTTCTAGATCTATGTGCAGGAAAAGTGGTCATGTGTAAGAAGAAGTGTCCCGTGGTCGGTTTTGTAATACAGATTCTAAAAATCTGTTATTTATTTCTTTATTGCTTCTCTCAGAAGCAGAAAATGATGCCCATGGGTAGAGGCAGTGGTTGGTTGATATCAGTTGGAAATAAAAAGAAATAAAAGCCTTTGAAATGTAGTAGCTGTGTTTTATATCAGTGATGCATCATACTGTGTTGTTCTTATGAGATCGTGCCTGACTTATGCCAGGGCAGAGCAGTTGGGGTTTCAGGAGACTGTGGATTTAATCCATAAAATGCTGGACAATGTGCAGGACAGGTATCAGGCACAACAGATAATCTTTTTGAAGGAGAAAGCAGCGAGGGGAATGTTGTAGTCCTTAGGAACATTTCAGCTGCCTTGGTTGAAGCAGTGGAGGAAAAAAATGGAATAACAATTCTGTTAAAATGTCAGATTTTTGGAACAGTGCAATAGAACCTAAACCAGGTGAAAATAGGTTTAACAGTTTAAGATTTCTAATGTTATCTTTTTCCATCAGCTTTAGTAAGCAAGCAGTTTATTGGAAGCTTTCATTGCTTGAACAAAACCCATACTATTTTGTGATCTACATCTTGGTCATGTGGATCTACATCTGATGATGATGATGACGATTTCAATTTTGATTTCAAATCCTTCTTCTGGTTTAGCTTGCATAACCTACTTATAAGAGTATTATTTTGCAGTACATCTAAATTTAAATAGCAGCTCAGAGCCATCAGGGCAGTGGTTATCTTGCCAAAATGGTCAAGTCATTGGCCAAAATAAACATGAATCTGGAGACTTCCTGGTGAATGCCTGGAAATTATAGCCATGCAAACATATCAGAGTGCACATTTGTATTATAAACTAGACAAGCTACTTCATCTGTTTAGTTGCATAAACCCAGTGTCTGTAAGTCTTAAGAAACTTGTTACCAAAAAAGTCAAGTTTTTTGGTAGGAATATAGCAAAAACTTTGCCACCTGGAGAATGATTTTTTAGGATCACTTTTTTTTTTCCCCAAGTGAAAGTAATTATGTTTCTTTGTATTTAATTTGCTTGAGAAATTAAACAATTCAGTATTCAATTGACTTTTTTTTCTCTGCGACTTCTGCTTTATTTGAGCATAACCTGTTCTCTTCACATTGCCGGTTTGTTAAAGGGCCATTCTGGTGCAGAAAAAGCTGGGGGATCAGGATTGCATTTCAAGCAGTTCAGCCATGTCCTTGGCATCTCATTCAAATCACGTCCAGTTCAGTTAGTCAGTCACTGGATTGGACTCCTGAAGTCCTATGTGGAGTTGGAAGAGATTTCTTTTTCTTCCAGTGGTGAACAACACTGGAATTATTTGTAATTTTTCTTTCATTCTCTTTCCATGCCAACTTCCAGAGAAGGGATATGGTCAGGGAATATGAATAACTGTGGTTTCTACCTTTACTCCTGTTGCTAAGCCCCACACACTTAAAAAGAACACTCTTGGCAGAGCTGGTTTTGGTGGTGAGTTGGTGCAGACTCTTGTGCACAGGCTTTCTCCATCCCATCTCATCCTGTGTTCAGCAGCCCGTGGGGTTTGCATTTTGAGACCTAACCTAACCCATCTTTACCAAGGTGACTGTGGGTTTATCTGGATTTGCCCTCCAGGATATTTTTAATTAGATATAAAGGAATGAATACATTACTTTAAATTATTTTGATGAAAGAATTCTTGCACTGTCATTAACAATGAGTTAAATGAGCTAAAACTTCCCTCTAGTTCTCTATCTTTTGATGAGGAAACAAAGCAGTTCTTTGCACGATTAAGATTTGTGGTATCACGCCTGAAATGAGAAGCCATAATATATTCTTTCTAATTTGTGTAGGTTTTTTTAACTCCTGCATGACCACTCCTTCTTTTTGTGCCTATTTTTACAGCTGGTTTTGTTTTGTTTTCCTTTGATTTCAGACGCTGACATCATAAGTTTTTATCTATGTTTTTATTTTTCCTTTACTGCTAAGGAGGGTGTTTGATTCTGTAGGCACCTCAAAGAGAGTTGGCCTTGAGAATTCCCGAGGCTCTTTAGAAACTTCAGATCTGGTTGGTTTTAGACCCATTAGACTGAATATGAATATTTGATAGTTGGTGATGATTAAACCTTAGCAAGGTGTGTGAAAACATGTGGAAAACCTCAGGGCAACAAGCTAATCCCTTCAGTCATTTGAAGTGTGCCAGGAGTTCAGAAAGCTGATTTCCAGTGGCAGTTTTACAGTATTTTACTGACTTTTAAGTATAGCAGCAGTTTGAACAACATGTACAGAGAGCAGTTAGAGAAACCATGCAGGTTGTTTACTCTTGGAGAAAGGTTATTATTCCAGTAAAAAAAAGAAAGGGATTAAATTTTGTTGTTCATAGAGCTCTTGACTGAATCTCAGAATATATTATTGTGTAACATGGGTTGTTGACTTATTCAGTATTTCCAATTGTTCTTGATACACACCTCCTCACAGAGTTTGGGCAAAAAGAGCTCCCCATGCCAAGAATCATCTGCCAAAAAAATTATCAGATGGTCTTTAGTATCTTAAGACTTTTTAAAAGAAAGGTGTAATCATTTGCCTTATGGATTTTGATTCATCTCAGTTCTAACCTCTGCTTTCCAACCATGAAAAATCATTAAACGTTGCAAGATTCAGAGTTTCCTCAGGAAAGCTGCAGATGCATTATTACATCCATCATTCTGGGAATGGGAATTGATTCCTGTGTTCTTGGAGCACCGGGCCCATTGTGCGTCGTTTCGAGTGGCTCTTTTGGAACACGTAGAGCAGAACAACTGAGGTGGGATATTTGGGATCAGTGGCTTGTTGACGTGGGATATTTTCCTCTGAGCTTTAGTTCGATCTCGAGCACAGTAAACCCCAGCATAATTGGCTTGAACTGCGGGTGTGAAGATGGCAGGTTATTTAAAATATCGGGGAACGCAAACTGTAACAGTAATACCTTAAGAGTGGCAAAGGTGCATATTCTGCTAAATAAACTTCAGTAATTACTTTAGGGGGTTTTCCTCTGCAACACTGTAATTTTTCTAGTTTATATTCTTCACAGACTGCTGACCACAGTGACAGTTTTGCTGTTCTTGTACAAAATAACTCACACATGTGTGCACCTGGTCTTCATTACTGTTACATTGCATATATGGTAATGGCAGAATGGGAAATTTTCTTTTCTGCTTTCTGCTGATGACGCCTTGTTTCGGGTACAGCACTTTACAAATACATTGTTCATTAAGTGTCAGTATCCATTAAGGAACACTAACAGGCAAAAGGACTGTACAAAACATCCGCATAATTTTCACAACAAGGAAGTATTTACTTATAAAAGGCTTGAAAAGTACCCCAACAACCCAGCATTAACTTTTTTGAACTGTCAACAATATGAACATTCTTGTTTTACCTTACTAAGGCAAATATATTTGCAATAGCAAAGCATAAATAGGCAAGAAAAGCTTTGAAAAATAGTATCCAGCTATATAAGGTACTGACTAAACAGAACAGGAGCACTGAAAACCCACTTCTAAAAAGTTAGCCTTGGAAGTATAATTAGAAGTATGGTGATTAAAATCTATTTTTGGCTGAGTTCACTTGCATATTTTAGTATGCTATGGCTAATTTGACCCTCTGTATTTTAGAAAAATCTTTATTCTCATTGATTTTTGGTTTCCTTGCAAAGGCTTTTGCTAGAAATGTGTGATTCTGAGGAGCTGCTTCCAAACCTACAAGTTATGCATCAGGCTGCTAAACAGAAGGAGCAGTGGGGAGGTTGCCTGGCCAGCTAAAGGCAGGGAAAGGTGGAGAGCTCTTGTCTTTCTGGGAATGACTGGAACGTCTGGATCAATAGGGATCCTGTCAAAAGATCCCCCTTGCAGAGGGGATTCGTGAGCACAGCCCCAGGAGCTGGCAGGGTTTGGACTTGTAGCTTTTAAAGAGTGGTAGGTTTGTTCTCTGTTCCGTGCAGAGGGAATGGGATGTGCTGGAGCCAGGATTTCTGTGTCACCACGAGATGTCACTCTTTTGTTAGGAAAAACTCCATCCGATGGCATGAATATCTGGAAAATAAATTATGTGGCCCTAAAGGGTGCAAATGTAGGAATATGAGGAAGAAAATTCTTTAATGTCTTCAGTTGGATCATGTGCTACTTGAATAGGCACAATGTACACACGTTGACATCAGTATTTCCAGGTTTGTTAGGGTTCTAGTTTTTCAAGCTGGAAGGATTGTAACAGGATTTAATTTGTTTATAGGTCAGCAAATATTTGGGCTTGCAACATGGCAGCTGAGGTGGATAAGTCGTTGTTTTAATCTTATTTACAAAATTAGAAGATACTTAAATATCTGTGCCATGTAGCCTTGTGGAAAGTATGGAACTACCCAAAGTCCATCAGTCACACTCCCTACTGACATGGAGCAATAGTGACATCCTGTGGGAAACGTTTAAAAAGGAGGCAAACAAAGGCTTAGTCCTGTAGTCATGCTGGATTCTGTTTGGATTTGTCCATGTAATTTTTTTATATTTTGGAGCCAGTGTCTCAAAAGTAAATTAATATCCATTGTGAACTGTGATTAGAGCATCAGAGCTTTCTGTGCTTTCATTTACACTGTTTTTGGGTATTGAATTATCAATTGCATTACAGGAGTGCTCGTGTTTAACTTTGATCTGGACAAAAAAAATTTAGAAATATTATACAATTTTATGACCATATGATTTCCCAATGTGTTAGGACATTTTACATGTGTATTTTCCTCTAAAATTAAAGATCACACGTAGGTTTTACTGTATCTTTAAATGGGATCTAAGGAATTAATTGAAATTCTTTTAAAAATCATTGTTCAAATCAGAAGTAATGAGAAAAATCTTTCTTATATAAAAAAGTACGATTAAATTTAATAAAAATGTGCACTCTGAAGTACCGTAAGATCTTGTTCTGATAACAGAATTAGTGCCAGAGATTCCAGTATTTCAAGCTAGATATAGAATTATATACTTGTGTAACAAGATTGCAACAGAAATTAAAGGAATTGGAATGATGTTGTTGGAATGATGAGACTTTGGCTGCTGAGTAATCCAGGTGCTTTTCTTTTTTTCCCCTTAATCTTTATTAGCCTGTTTTTTTAAGCATGGATTGAAAGAACTATCTGATAGTTTTAAAAAAGAGAGGTATTTACACCTCGTGTTGTAATTCACTGTACGTCTGGCAAGAAGAAATATAAAACTCGTATTTCTGTACGTTTTCTTTTCCCCAGTTTTAAAAATAGAGATGGATAAAATTGCAGCACTATCCCCATGTGAGAGGATTATTTGCACATCTGTCTAAGGTTAGTACCTCCTGTGTGGTTATCAGCATCCTTCACTGTGCTGGCTGAAAAAGGGCCAGATGATGAGTGGCGCCTTGCAAGATTAACTTTGTATTGGTAGTCATTAAACAGTGGGAATTTTTACAAACTGGCAGTTTGGGATGCTGAAAAAAAAAAAAGAAGAAGTGGAGAAAGAGTGTTATAATAGTTGGTTGCACATACAGCATCTAGAATAGACTTGGGCTGCTGGCAACAAGTGTGATGGAACAGTTGGTGAACAGACGCATAGTAAACAGCTGTCAGGAGGTAAACTGACACCTCTGATGTCCAAAATTGCATTGATCCAGGATTAACAAAAAAAGTTAGAGGTATCTATCTGTTTTACAGCAAGATCAGTTACTGCTAAAATAATTCCTGAAGGAGAGTAGCCTTTCTGTTTTAACTGAGGAAGGTGTGAAGACCACGTGGTCGGTGTGTCCTTCCCGACGCTTTGTGGCGATGCTGACAAAGCTCATTTAAAAACAAATCTGCTAAATGTGGTTCTAGCCATTTTTTCTAGGGAGGTTTAAACATGTCATTTTCAAAAGAGGTGAGGGGAGGATTCTTTGCACATGCGTGTGAAGGACTGTAGAAGCGATTGGCAAACTGAGATTAAATTTTGAGTATTTTTGTGTGATCACCGTTAATTTGGTTTTGCAGACCCATTCCTGGCAGATATCTGTGGGAACCAGATGGCTAAGTTGTGTTGACTGGAAGCAGATTTTCAGTTGCTTTTTACAGAAGCTCTTTATAATTGATTTGCTGGCAGATTAAGAGTTACTCATGAGATGCATTTTGTTTTGCCCCTCTGTTTAAAAAAGTGTACTGTCTTGTGCAGCTGTACTTAAATTTTTGAATCTGCAAATAACATCAGTTGTGGTGAGGATCTCTTTGTGAGCACAGAAGTATTTGAGAAAGGTTTGAAAATTGAGGATGAGTAGCAGTAATGAGTCAAACCCTAAAGCTTCTGCTCCGATTTATGAAACATTTTTATTGAATTTTCTTTTCCAGTTGATAGAATCTCACTCTCTGAAGACTTAAACTATTTTAACTGAATAAATGTGATCATTTTCATTGTGCAACTTTGATCTCATGCCTTTTGTTGTTGTTCTGGATTATTTTATCAGAGTGCTTTTTCTTTCGAGTATAAAATCAGTTCAAATTAACCTTATTATTCAGACTTGTATTTGAACCCTTCTGCAGAAGGAAGTAGCAAAGCTGAAACTTTTTGTGCTTTGTGACTGCTGAAGTTTACGTGGATTCAAGAGGAATTGGTCAGATTAATGAAAGGAAATGTAATAAAAAAAGTTGTTAGACACCAAGTACTGTCTCTGACTCTGGATGTCCTGAGCTTAAAACTTGAGAGTAGGAGAGTATCCCAAGGCAGTGTCATATTTTTGTATTCTTCCTTAGGCATTAGAGAGTGAGAACTCAGCTTCTGTGAATAGATGGGTATGGTCTTTAATTATATATGATATATTTATTTTTGCCTCAGGATCTCTGTCACAGCTTGTGCAGGCAGGATTTGAAGATTTGAGGGACACCATGGCAGTGCATGTTGTGGTGGAGGAGATGTGTTAGTAGCAGGGTGGGTGACTGTGAGGTCCAGGGAGTGCTTGTCTTGATCATTTAAATAGTTCTTTATTGCAACCAAATTTTCCTCTTCGCCTATGACATTGATCTGCAAAGATGTCATTAAGAGAATTGGTTTTCTTTTGGAGAATCACAGAATGTTTTGAGTTTGTTTCTGATCCAGAGTTTTAATTTAATTTGTTTTAATCGCATTGAAAAGAAAAACCTTAAAAGAAAACGTTTGTCTAAAGCAAATTTAATTTTTATTTTCTTTGTGGTTCCTTCGTAGATGATTGTGGGATTAAGTGGGCCAGGAAATATTCTTCCTGTCTTGTCAGAAACCTGTCAAATCTTCATAATAATATACTAAGCACTTTAAATAATATTAGTGTTTAGCAGAAAATGTCTCTGCCTGTCTGTAATAATGGATGTGCAGAGTTATAGCAAGTACAGGGGATGTGGAGAAGAAAGTATTTTTAAGAAAGAAAACATACAAAGCCAAAAAACCTTCTCATCCTGTGAATACTAATGAGCTGGCTGCTTTCTGTGGTGAAAGACATCAGTGTCTTGTGTAGTTAGAAGGGGGGCCCAGCAATTACTCTGACTTCAGTGATGAAAATCTGGTAGGTCCTTGCGGCTGGATGGATGGGAAATGGATGGGACCCAGTTCTTTTGTAAATCTGCTGGTTAAGATTCAAAGGTATTCGGGGTTTCAGTATATTTAGCTTGTGCCTGTAAAGTACTTTTTGCTTTATTGTATTTGACATTATTCATTTAGAGGTTAACTTCACTTTTATTGGATTATTTGTTATGAAAGATGACCCTAGATTTCAAAACTTCATAAACTATGATTTTGTATACTGTTCCCAGCAGCCGTTTAAATTAAAAGCTGATGAGGTCTTGGAGATCTAAGTTAAACATTTTTGCATTATTTTTAACTTAATTGGAAGTTGATATACTGTCTTCTTGACCTGGTTGCTGTAGAATGCTACATTCTTTGGCAAATATTAAACCACTGTGTGTGGTCTGAATAGATATTCGGCTAACATGGACCAAGCCTTGCTCTGGTTGAAGATATCTCTTTCCACACATTTCCAAAGCTATAATGAACATTTTTATTAGTGTTTTCTCAAAACACCACAAGGCTCCAGTAAAAATAGAGCACAAATCCATTGGTACACAAGGCATTTAGCGTGAAACGTTCCTTTGAATTCTGTTCTTTATTGTAGTCAACGTTGTATTGTTCATTTTCAAAGCAAAAGGTTCTAAACTTTTAAAGTAATTTACTTCATAATGTTTGAGGTACTGTTTAAAACCTCTCTTTTTTGCTGCAGTAAAATCATGGAATCTCTACAAATATCTTTATCGTAGGAAATTTCTCTGTAGAACATGAAAGTTGTTTTTTTTTTTCAGAAATCACAATTCGATCTCTAAAGTCATTGGCTGGGTCAGGAATTGCAGAACATGCTGAGCACCAAGTTAATGGTTCTAATGCAGATCACTCTTTAAACGAATACCTTTGGAAAGGTTTGACTCAGGGGAGAATGTTTTATTGATACTACTCATATGAACTAGGGCAATATAGGTAGTTGCAATATTAGTAAGAATTCTACATGGTACTATTTATGACTTTTTAGAGAGGATAGGTTTTAGTTTTAAATGTACAGAGGCTCTTGATGTTGCTTATGTTTTCTGTGGGAGCGCAGACAAAGTGTTTTTTTAGTGTCTTGTGTGTCATCATCTCCAAGCAAATGGGTTTCAGAAACCCTAATTTCATAATTTGTTTCAAAGTTGTAGCTATAGATCAAATTTAAGAAACATAATGCCTGTTTGCAATGTACTCTACAATATTTTTATTATCTCCTAGTCTCTTACCTGCTCTTTGTGGTATAGGTATCTTCCCCCCTCACCTTTTAATTCAGCATCTCTTTAGCCTGAGCCATAAAGGCATACTATAGATAACAGGGAAATATAACATACCCGACAATATATGTTACGTTGCAGATTAAAATCTGGCCTTCAAGGCAAAATAACCTTACCCTTGCATTGCAGCACATTGCTCCTTTCCTTGGAGACAGTGCAAAATGCTCTCCATGCATGGCTTGACTCTTGTCTCCATCTGATCCATCTTACCATAGTGTTTCTTGTCTTGATAGTCCTTCCTGACACAGCTCATCTTGATCTCCTCTATGTTTGTTGGGTTAGCCCAACATATAAGATATTTCTTGTTTGCTTTTTCCCTTGTCCTCCCTGTCTGGCACACTGAGTCCTGCTAGAGTGTAAACCTGCGGGCACGTCGAGGTAGACAGTGATAAATGAGAAGAGGAACAAGGAGATTTTCATGTTAAAATACCCTGAGTCTCTGACAACAAAATCCATGGTAGAATCTGAGAATTTTGGAAGGCTTAAAGGGAGAAAGCCTCTACTATGAGGGTGGTGAGACCCTGGCACAGGTTGTCCTGGGAAGCTGTGGATGCCTCATCCCTGGAGGTGTTCAAGGCCAAGTTGGCCATCTTTCCCTTAAGAGTGGAAAAAAGTTTGACATCTGCCCATCCCTTTCTCTCACAAACAGATTGGTTTTGGTTTCTGCTGTTTACCTCAATTCCAGAATTGTAAATAGGATTTAAAGCTTTCAGCTTAACCTCAAATCCATACAGGGACCAGTGACATCTCTGGTGCATGCTGTCACTGAGATAATGTATTGCAAGCTGGGAGAAAGAACACCTGTCAATATTAGCAATTATTGTTTGCATCCTGTTTTGTTTCATGTTAACGAGATAATGGTTGCAATTTCATTTTATTTTCTTGTCAGACAATTCTCTTTGACTGCTTACAAACTAATCCTTCAGCTGCATCAAATATTCTTATTATCTTTCACCACTGAAGTTCGGAGTTGAGTTGAATTCATTAGTCATTCTTTTACCAGACTGTTATGTAATGCTCTTGTCTGAAGATGAATGTGTAGGATTTGGGAGACTTTCTTTAAATAATATGTTTTTAAATATGTCAAATTAAACCTGTCCCATTTTCTTAGAGTGAGAATATTTCTAGTAGCAGAATCAGAGAAAAAATCCAAGGTGGTACTTTGTGAAATGGCTCTTCTGTGCTGCTGAAATCAGTGGGAGTTTGGCAGTGATTTCAGTATGAACAGAGTTAGGATCTCTAAGGCTGGTGCTTATGCACAGTTCTTTTAACTGTCATTTTCTGTTTGTAATGTTAAATAAAAAAGTAAAATGTAGACTCCTTGAATCCACGTGAAGAATTTGGCAGTTCGTGGTGGAATGTTCATGGTTTGCTTTGGCTCATTCAAAAATCACAGCACACCAAAAATCCCTTAAAGGGGGTGGCCTGCAGGTGATATCTAATTTGATCTGTGATATTTACAGAAAGAAGAGCATATCTCATAACCTCTGTCCCAAATTTCAGATGATGAGTGCTAGGGAGGGTACAGATGTACCTGAAGGTGTAAGCTGTTTTCATCTGCTTTCTATTCTTAAAGCACATACAGGGTTGCAGACTACATATGTTTGTCAGAGTGATTAATGGCTTGTATCCATACATTAGAACTGAGAGTATTAAGATTTATATCTTTTTGTTTTGAAAAGCAACAGCAAGCCCATAAATGCATGCTAAATGTACTCCATCTGATGAGCATGTGACCTATAGTGGACATTTACAGTAAATGACTAGAGCCATTTAGAGGGTTTTTTTTAAGCTATTAAATATACTTTAAAATGTCATAAGATGTCATGAGTCGTGTGTGTAAAGCTGATATTTGTATTTATCAGACACTTTGATAAGGGAAGAGATCTTGCCTTTGTACCTGTTTCTTTGCTTTCTAAGCTCATGAATGTATTACCAGTGATAGGAGAGGGTAGAAAAATACACATAATGAGAGTCCAGAATTTTTCATAGTGTTTATTTACAAAATTTGTTCAAAGTGCCACAAGGATACAGCTTGGTGATGGAAAAATGCCTTAAGTTAAGGGGTATTTACAATACCTAAATTAGGTGCTGAGGGGAGTTGTCTGGAGCCTCCTAATATAGGAGACTGTATGAAAAGACAGTATGGAAGAAGTTTATATAGCTTTTTTTTTTCTCCTTATAAATAAGATATTAAATATATTCCAGGACTTTTAGAAAGGTTTTAACTCTATGTCCTTCAGTAACTTGTCCCAGAGAGCACTTCCCTGGCCTGCCTGCTGATGTCAAGCTCAATGGGGGCTGGCCCTGAGCACTGGATTATTTTCCTTAATGTCCTTAATGTCCCCTGTCTTCATTACCTACTCCTGCCTGTTTAGAGATTCTCTTTGTATTGACATATCCTAGGATTTTTTTCCCAGTCTGTTGTGTAACAGTGGCGAGAAAACTCTTGTTATTTAGAAGAAACAGTGGGTCCAGCAGTGGATTTGAGTCACATCTGAGTAACTTCAGCACTGTGAAATTGTGTTCAGGAGCAGATGTACCCATGGCTTAACATTAAGAGCTTCAGTGCACATGGGTATGTCTTGTGTTTGAGGAGGAAACTGGTCAAACACAGGACCCATAACTTGTATAGAAAACTTTGGAACCTTCAGGATTTTAGTACTAGGATAGATACAAACTTGTTCGTAAAAACATACTCGAAGAAATATTCCACTTGACATGGAAGGTTTAATTTAGTAGCTGTCTTTCTCAGCCACCCAAATAATACTGTTTATTTCAATAGCACCTCTTCTCAATAGAAATCCTAGTTTCCTTCAGCAAGCTCAGGCAGTGGGATTTTGTATGCTTTATTTTTCATCTTGTACACGTTTGTGAAAAATCTTCAAACAAAACATTTTTTTCAAGAAGTTCGCCTAAAGATTTGTCGCAATGCTGGTTTGATAATCTATTTATTTTTTTTTTTCCAATGCTATTGGAGTGGATTGGAGGTATCTGAACTATCAGTGAACGAGCTGTATAAGAATCTTTTAATGATACAAGAGGGTATTGAATGACGGCAGACTTTTTTAGCATCTCTGAAAGTATAAATTGCCAACATCTTCTCATTTCTGTAAGGAGAACCTGCTTAAGGCCCAGTGGGGTTAAGAACGTTGTTTACTCTGCTCTTGACTCCTGCAATATAACAATAAAGAAGTGATTAAAATTTAAGTAGTCATGAGAGATTTTCGCTATATCTAATTTCTTCAATGCTGCTGTGCATTAAAACTGGATCATTGCATAATACTGTTGTGGTGAGTATTGCTGTATTACCTTGTTTAGCAACCAATAGAAATAAGAACAGTAGTTTTGTGATAAGTGGTCTTGTCTGAATGTTCTGAGTTCAAAAATTGTTTAGCATTAAGGCTGTGTTAATTGCTTCCTCTGTAGGTTGTATTAATAATAGAGATATTAATAGACCTCTATTTTGAAATAGTTAACATAGCACAAAAATCTTTTGCAAGACAAAATTTGATATTGAGTTTCTCCCATCAGAAAGCATTTTCAGCTTCTGTTTGGGTATATTAATGAATTCAGTAGATTCCACAAGGAAAGCAAGAGAGATGCAGCATTTTTTCAGTGTCTTTGCTTTCCTCATGGGAAGAAAGAGGTCTGTATTTTAAAGTTGGTACGTGCTAATATCATCTAGATGCTCTTGGTATTAAAGTTATTTTACCGTATCAAGAATATGAATGCTTTTGAAACTGAACTGCTGTAAATATTCTGCTCAATGTAATTGAAAACAGATTAAATTTGCTTCTCTTGTTATAAGTACTATCATCGTGTATATTCGTACTATGCTAACGAAGAAACTGTCATCTTAATTTACAGTGAGGTGATACAGTATCATCCCTGCTGTCAGATAAAGAGATTTTTGAGAGCAGGTGATAGCTGTGGATTCGTATAACAATTGGTACAATTAATATATGTCCAGTAGAATTAAAGTGTAAATTGTGGAAAAAAAAAATGAGAGGAGAAAGCGTTCCAGGGAGGGTATGTTTTAAAAGATAAAAGAACCTGTGTGTGGCTCCAGCATGGCAGCACATGGTGGCTGTTGTGGCTCCACAGATTTCATTGCTGAGCTTCTCTTAAGCTCTGTTCGTGGTGCAAAGAGTGAGTGGATGCAATTTAAGACTTCAACTAGTTTTAAATTGAATTGAAGGGGGGCTTATGTCACGTATTATTGGCAGGGCGGGGTCCAGTGGAGGCTGTAGAACTTCACAGGACCGTGGAATTTTGGGCAGCTGGCTTGTATTGATGTGCTGAGGCTCTGTGGTTACTGATTTGAAAACTGGGTCAAAGCTGGCTCAGGGCTGTGGCTTTACAAACTGAAAGAACAAGGGTGACATTTTTTTTCAACTGGATCCAGAGGAAGCAGCGATGGTCATCTCCTTTTAATCAGTGGCTGGGCTGTTTCATCTGCTTTCTGAAATGTAGAAACACTTGAGGTGACAAGGAGGAATTTTTCAGGGCTCTGTTGAGCAGAAAGCCACAGACACCACATGTGTGGTATCACTGTTATTGTCCACACCCACTTCCAAGCACTGAGTGAACCCTGCCAGTGTATCCTGTGCCCTGTACATCTCCAGCCCTAGCAGAAAGCCAAGAACTGGTGTTGCTGCTCATTGCAGAGCCAGAGTAAAGAGTGGTTTGGAAATAAGCTGCTTTGTGTGTAGTATCTTGTAGCTGTACTTTTAAAAAAATTGTTTTCCCCCTCCTACGTGAGCTGAATTTCAGCAGGAGAGCTGAGGTATCACCTCACGTGGAATGACCAACAGCTGAGTGGTTGGGGTAGATTCCTGGGAGTTGTGCAGGTTGTAACAGCCCCCCTCGGGTAGAGAGAGGAGAGAAATGAGCACAGATCCCTTATTTCCTGTGTATTTTAAGCTTGATTCAGGGATGAGATTAGCTCACGAAAATGTTAAAGTGTAGTAGTACCCAGCTTCTGATTTTAAGTCAGGCATAGCCTGACATCAGGGGTGGCATTGTTTAGTCCTCAGAGCAGGCAGCCCTATCTACCTACAAACCCTTTCATCTCCAGGCCTGTGGCCTGCCCTAAGAGCTCTGTCTCTTCAGCTGTGGGCTTGGAATGGGTTCCTCTTTCCTTCCAAGGCATTCATGGTTGCAGTTATCTGGGAAGCCATCAAGTTCTCTCGTGTAGGTGCTATGGAATTTGAGCATTGTAGGCATATAATGTGCATTTTTAAACCTCAGTACACAATAGCATCTCTGCACTGACCACGCTGTGTATTCAGTTAGAAGTGGAACGTAGCAGAATTAAGCATTACTTAATATCAGCTGTTGGCCTGTGTAGCTCCATCCACGTGTTCATGCTCTATTTTGCCACATTTTCTTTTGGACGAGTCAGAGAGGGGGTGGTAAAAGATAAATAAGCAAAGGCATCCTGTGCAGTGCCTCCTGCTAACTTTTCTATATCTTGAAAGCTGTGATTTCATGTTTGGAACTGAACAGTGGAAGTGTGTGGGACGGCTTTATTTACTTCCACCACTTTGCTTTATGGGCTTTTGGAAGAGGTTCCTCCTCACCATGTTTACTGCTTTGTAAAGTAAATCTTTGATTTATTGTGGCAGTCACAGTCTGTTAAATAACTGTTTTCTTCATGTTGAAAAAACATGAACATGTTCTCTCTCCTCAGGTCTCCCCAGCTCACAAAATGTGAATTCCTTGTCTGTGTTTTGAATCTGATTTTTCACTGGTTTCTGACAATTTTTTATATACTTTTCCATTATTAGGAAGATGATTTAAACTATAAACAGATCACATTTAAAAACTGCTTTCTAAACTGATAATGTTTTACTTCCTTAGTTTTGTCTCATTATAATGTTCTTGCTACCATTACTATGTTAATTATTTCTTATACGTAAAAAACTTTCTGAACCAAGGCTCAATCATCTCTGTAGAAGATGAAGATATTTCTTTTTCTTTAAAAAACTCAGTACTAAGTATGATATATTAAGAGTTGGACATTGCATAGACACCAGACTAAGGCAAGAGATTTTCTGAATCCAGAATCACTGAAACCACCAGGAAAAGCATTTTTGAGATCCTGATCCAAGAGAGACAGATACATACCCTGACTGACTCTCATGGCAGTACCTGCTTTGCCAGACACACCAAACCAGTGAGGACTGTGGCCATCTGAACTTGGGTTATTGAGTTCACATCTCATAACTTTGCACCATCTCAACCAGCCCTGTCTCTTTTTGTGGCACATGAAGTCAAACTGAAGAGTTATATTGAAATGATGTTAGATTTTGTTGCCAAGTTAAGATATTGCACACTTAATGTTTTTTTATAAATCTATTTAAAGGTTTACTTGAACAATTTATTGGAACAATGTGTAATGGAAAATGCTTTTAATTTCTGTATCTGTCTTCTTATGCCCACCATAAAAGTGTGTCCTTCGAGCTACTTTAAGGAGGTGGTAGGTTGTCACAACTAGAATTTGTTCTCCTGTGCTCTGCAAAGATTTTGGAGGAGAAAAGTTTGGTTGGAAATTGCAGGTGTCTTTTCTAAACAACAACCAGAGACAACAAAAAGAAAATTCTGAATGCCTGCTGTCATTTTTGCAGTCTTAATTTTTTTCAGTATAAATTCTCGTAATACAAACACACTCTCTTGGAATGGTTACGGTACATGTATGTTGAGTATCTACAACTCGAATGGATCTAATTACTTGTGATAAAATCTCAAGCGAAATTAAGATACGATTGTACTGTAAAATGGCCTAGAATAGTTTGAAAAATTCATTAATGTAAGATAAAAGAGAAAACCTTCAGAGCCCAGAACACTTCTCTGAGGACACAGACGTATTTTTATTCCGCATTAGTTTCTCTGGTGGCACGTTGTTAAACTCAATGAGTTATAAGAAATTATGAAGAAATTTGTATTTTAGCCACTGTTTTACAGCTGTGCAACGTGGAGATGTTTAAGATGAAGATGCCTCCATTCTCAGATAGAATAGCTTTATTTAAAATTGATTAGGAGCAATTCACAGCAGCCTGCCAAATTGCTAATGGAAGCCATTTGAATCAATTCTCTCATATAATTTAAATGCCATTTCACTGCATATAGTTTAACCAGGAAAGAATCCCAGCTTGCAGCCAGTAAAATTAATTATTTATTATTCTTTTCATAAATATTTTCTTGGTCCAAAACAAAACAAAACAAAACAAAAGTAAAACCAAAATAAATGCCTATACACTGAAACTTTTTCAGGGTATGCACACTTCAAATGGCTAATTTGAGGAATGCCATAGTATTATTTTTACTTACGTATGTCAAAAAGCATTTTTATCTACATGTCAGGTGTTTTTCTTACCTGATAGCTTTTTGTGGAGTGTGCATTTGAGGCTAAATTACAAATTGGATTCTGCTGTTAACTGAGGGGCCTACTCAGCAAAAATTATATATAGGCTTTTCTCAGAAGGTCGTGGAATCCATCTTTGCTGAGGTGATGAAGCGGGGAACTCCTTTTGGCCCCAGAATCACTTCTGTCCAGACCTGCCTGGCTGTCCCAAGGGGGAGTCGTCTGATGGTGGGGAATTCATTGTGTGAGGTTTGGTGTTCGCTCTCATCCATCACCGAAAGATTGTCCTATCTGTGGGTTAATTTTATTGTTATTTGCTTGAAAATCAATTGAATTAAACTTGAGAACTAATGGTATATTGCCCTAGTTTAAAAATAAACATTCTGGGGTTTGACTGCGATTGGCTGAGATCCCGCACGGTCAGCGCTATGCAGGAAGAATATCTTTTAATTTTGTGCTTTGCCCACTCATCTACTGCACTGCCAATTGCAACCACTGCAGTGCCAAACAAGTGAAAATATAGATTGCATAAAAATACAGAGCAACATTGATGCTGCAGCAGCAGAGGAAGTGCATTACAGGGACTGCTGCTCTTCAGATGGAAATAGCATATTGAAATCCTTTCTGGTTGTCCTTCACTGCTCTGTCCCTTGTGACTTAGAGAGCCCAAGAATAACCAGCGGTGACTCCTGGATTTTTTTTTTCCCCCTCTCAGTATAAAAAGCATATTCCAATGTCTTTTGCTCACATATGGTGATGGATAGTGTAAGGGTTAAAATATGTCTGAAAATTAATCCACCCTCAGTTGGCCTTTCTTCACTGGAGTTGATATGTAAGTTGACCTCAAAGTGTAGTAATAATATATGTCAAAGATATTTAGCAGGCTTTCTCCATGCATGCCTGTGTAGGTATGGTGGGCATAGGACTGGGCTGATTATGGACCTGAAGGCTCTTCACCTGCAAAATGTGTGTATCAAGTCAAGAAAGGTCAGCCTGCAGTAAGGGTATTTAAGAAAGAAATCTTCAGCTGCATTGGCCCAGCTGAAAAATCTTAATACCTATTTAAGCAGCAAGATCTTATAAATAGCCTGGTGCCTGTGAAATTTCTTAAGTAAAAAGGGGAGAGAAAAACTTTAATAAGAAAGTTTATTGAAAATATAGGAGAATCCTTAGTTCTGAGTGCAAACCAAAGGACTTAAATGTCAGATATTCTAAAATAGAGGAGTTAGCTAATAATGTGAAGTGATTTGTTTGCAATTTTTTTTTTAAGTGATTTCTGCCCCCATTTCCTACCCTCCTGCTCTGGGTCCTTTCCCCTCCCAAAGAGAGTTACTGCATTTATAATATTAAAGGAAAGGCAAGTGGTCAGGACAAAGGTGACCATGGGGCACCAAAAGAATGGCTATTCTGGTGGAAGATAGGAATTTTAAACAGGGATTGAGCTCTTGTAGAGGGGACCTGCTCCTCCCTCAAACAAAACCGACAGTCTAAGGGGATTGTAACGTATTTCCCCTTCTTCTTTCAGACCATCATAGTTTTGTAGAAAAAATAGTTCCTTAACTGTATCCACTGGCATTTTAAGACTAATAAATAATTCTTTGCAGTCACTCAATCACTGCCAGTGCAGACTTGAAAAGGTAATTTATTTTGCAGATAGACACCTTTGACAGCGCTCTGGAGGCCATCCTTTCAAACATAACCACTTTCAAGAAACCGAGAGTAAAACGTCCTGCTTGATCAGGTTTTGATGTGGTGAAGCCACTCCTTGATAAAGAAATCTAATCTGTACACTGGGGAGGGAGGCTCTGCCACTGTCTTTTTTCATTATGGTTTCCTGTCCTGTTAACTAAGGGAAGGGTCAGCAATGCAGTTGCCGAGCTCATCGTTTCAAACACCACCTGGGAAAGGAGAAACCCTGTATTTGCCCGGCATGTTCACGTATGTTCAGTGTACCACAGGATATGTTAGCAGAAAATGGTCACTGAAGTAAGCAAAGAGGAGTTAAAGGCTTTTTTTTTTGTTTCTCAGAATTAATAAACAAAGCAGAAATGATAAACAGTTTTGGGCACCAAGCCTTGAGGAACCCACAGATTCTTGGTGTGGGGGTGATGGTGTGGGATATAAAAGAGAAAAACTTAGTTAATGGGAGAGAGCTGAGTGAGCAGAGACAGATTTTGGAGAAAAATAGGTGACCTAGTTTGGTATCTCAAGGCATCATTTTCGTTTTAGCTGTGAGACATTAAAATGGCTGACATTTCACAAAATGGGCTGTAGATCATATGATCTTTTCTGAAGTCCATTGGTAGAAAAGTTTAAGTGCTGTTGAGGAAACTCTTTCAAGGGCTTGGGCAGTATCTCTTGTTTTCTCTCTGCCTGAAGACAAAGTTCCAGCATTTCTGGGTGATGTGGTTTGAGCAGACCTGGCACTGCACTTGTGCTCCTCAGACATTAACGTGGTCTTTGGGGCAAGATGAGGAAAATGTATTAATAAACATGGTGGCAGCTCAACTTTTTTGAAAAACTTTTTTTTTTTTCCTTTTTTTTTCTTATTTCTTTTCATATTGCAAACCAGATTACCACATATCAAGAGATTAAAGCCCTCACTGGTACAGTAAAGAGACCCTCACATGATTGAAAATAATTTATTTCCATGTGTTCTTCTTTTATCTGAGTAAATGAAGTTTAGGGAGATATAGTGCCTTATTTCATCAGGAATTTCCATTCCGAAGGGAAAAGAAATGGAATAGGAACTGTGATTCTAAATATCTAAGGTTACAACTTTGCTGTAACTGGAGCTGTAACTCCCTGTTATGGTGATGTTTGATCTGCTTCCCAGTTCTAAAGGCTGTCTGGGTTACTTAGATATATGTCTTGCCATTAAAGCATTTTCCCCTTTTCTGTTTCTTGTGGTAAATGTGCTATAGAAAGATTTTTTTTTTTAAACTCTTTTTGCAAAGTTTTAAAATAAAATTTACAGCTGGTGAGGAACATGGTTTTTACATACTGGACCTTATCATCTCAGTAACCAATTTTTCCTTATGTCTCAGAACTCTCATTAATTTTTCACAGGCTTGTGATGGATAGTTTTTATTTATTCACGTCTGAGGTTCTGTTGTGTGAAAAGGACTCATTTTATAACATTACATATTCATGGCTTGGGATAGATGGGATAAGGAACTTATTATTAATGTGTCACAGTGGGAAACTTACTCTGGGTTCATTTGTGAATCTTGTTAAATGTGGTGCGGTCAGCAGACAGCGCTGAAATTTTTGATACATTTTATTGGAGAAGGGCAAAGGGGTTCAGTGGTGCTTCCTTATCTAAACAGCACAAGTGAGATGGTGTCTTTCTAAATGCATGTGAAACACTGTGTCAATAACGCAAGGGTAGAAGCAAAAGATGCCTGAACTACAGCAAAATCACAACGATGCTTTTTAGTAATGACTGTTGCCAGCTGCTGTTTGGGTCTGTTTAAATCCGGTTTGCTTAATTAAATCTTGTTTTACTTTTAGCAAAAACACTGGAGTTGTTTGCAATATAGGGAACTGACAGCAGACTGTTCCAAAACTTGATTTCTAGAAGTTAGATTTGCCTGCAGCAACTGATTGTGGCCATATTTGTCTGAGAACCTTTTGTTCATGCACAGGGGGTCCGAGCAAATTCTGAATGTACACAAGCAAAACTTTTTGGAAATCAGTAAGCAGTCTGTGTATTGAACAAATGCAGCATATAAAATAAAAAGTAAGGAGGTAAATTGGGGTGTAAACTATTTTAGAGTCCTAGAATAGGATCTGGTTTAAAAGAACCAAATATCCTTTTCATCATGTCACAGAGATACTGATTTTCAAAGCAGAACATTTTGTACCTCTGAAAATTTTAAAGTAGGGACCTTGTCCTCTGCTTATGTGCTTAAAATTTGATTTTTAATTAAATGTTTCCATACTCATTTTTGTAATTACAGAATGGGCCCAGAGAGGAAGTAATTTAGCTCCACTTCTGACTCCCTGTTATTTATCACCTATTGTTACCTTTTTACTTATGTTATTGTTGGAAATCTAGAAAGATGATTTTGTTGGGGTTTTTTTTGAATGTGCTAATCACTTTCTTACCAAAACAGCTTCTGGCTGAGGGTATTAATGTTTACAATAGCAGCAGTTATTCAAGTATTTAAGAAAGTATTATCAAGATCCAACTGAATTATAATTCCTCTTTGTTTTCAAATATTTTCTGAATAATAAAAGAGATGAAATAACTTTAAGCTACTTAAGTATCTTGAGATGACCAGGACAAGACAATTTATGATGGCTGTATTTTAAAAGAAAATTCTCAGTGATGTTAAATGTTACCTTTATTAGCGATCCTACTGGTAGGTCAACAGTATTATATTGTCATTTATAATAGAGGAGCTGGGCAGTGAGAAAACTGTAGTCTATTAAGAGTTTTGTGAGTGTGTATGTGTATACAGTGAAATAATATCTAGTGTAATGTGAAGTGACAGTCAAAATTACAGCTTTTCTCTTGCCGCAAGGGTACTTCTCTGCCAAGTATAGTAATATTGTTGTAGCAGTGTTCAAGGTTGTCAGCAGTTCTTGGTTACTCTGCAGAGAGCCATAACTGTGTGTGGAAGCAAGGAGCTTCCTGTCAAGGGAGATACTATAATTTTGATATATATTTGTTGGTGCCAAACTGCAATTAAATAGGAGGCGTTGGAAGAGGTTTTATTTAGCCAACTCAAATTTGTTGATTAATTAGTTAAAACAAAACAAAAATCCAAAAGGAAATCCTCCTCGTGCACAAACATAGTTTAAATTATGAATTTATCTGGTGTTTGTCTGTGCTCGAAGTAGGGTGTTATTTTTATGGAATAAACCTTATTTCTGCTGGTGAATCTGGGATTGCTGAGGATGTATAGGGCATACTGCTGTTACTTAAATTATGATCTCTGAGGTTAATTGTCTTTCATAAAATGATTTTCGGGGGCTGTCATAAACTTCAGTTTTTTTAGAGGTCAGCATGGAAACCGTTTCTTCTCAAAAGCATGTTTTTTTCAGGATGTGCTTTT
The DNA here is from genome assembly GCF_001604755.1 of Lepidothrix coronata. NCBI lineage: Eukaryota > Metazoa > Chordata > Aves > Passeriformes > Pipridae > Lepidothrix > Lepidothrix coronata. The sequence continues at coordinate 3,641,469 of NW_016690267.1, read as the reverse complement.
TTGTCAGGACATCGACAAAATAGCGTCACAAAAATGTGTATTATCATCCATATTGGAAGCAGTAAAGAATTTGCTCCATTTCCCCACGTTGAAAACGATGATAATGGTGTCAGCAGTTTTATTCAGTTGAAAACCATTTTTCTTGATGATTAGATTAAACAAAACGAGGTGGGGGAGAGAGTTCCTTTGGAAAACATTGCTTTAAAGAAAATCAGGACCTCTCCTGCTGTCCTTCGGCAAAGTATTAAGATATAAACACACTTACATGATCTTGTGACTTGCACGATGAAAATTTAGTGTTATGCTAATAAAAGTGGCTGAATAGTGCCTAAAATATTGCTTAGCCAAAACCCCTGGTGAGTTTTATTGAATATTTTTCAAGTGGAGCTGCTGATGCACCTGGTGAGGTACTTCCACACCCTGCCCCTCCACTCTCTTCTTCCCTGATTTCAGTAGGTCTCCCTAGGCTGCAAAGCCTGTGTGAGGCTTGTGTTGTAGGATTAGCCAAGCAGAAGCTGCAAAAGCCGATGCTGGTTTTCAGATGGGTATGTAAGGAAAGAGAAGATAATTAAAGAAAATAAATCAAGAATAACTTTTCGGTACTTTTCTTTTAACTACAGCTAAAGTAAATTTCAGATGCTTCATGTTGAGGAAATGAAATCAAAAGCAAGAAGCTCCCTGTAAGTTGTTTTTCTCAAAGAAGACCGGGTGCTTAGCGGGCACCTTGCACAACTGGCATTGGTTGTTCCACTGTTGTCTCAAGCACTTTTATTTATCCCAGAACACCCCACAGGTGTAATTTATGCTGGAAATCCTGTGTGTCTGGTTTACCGACCCTGAGCATGGGCTGAAGATTATGGATGTGTTGAAGAGCTCAAGTCACAGTTTCTGCTGGCACATTGAGCAACCTTAATGAGTAAATGTAAAATGTAGCAGTAATATTTGCTGTTGCACTGGGGCCCATCCTTAGCCATAGGGCACATCTCTGACCCCTGTGCACAGGAGCTGTCCCAGTGCATTGTGATGCCTGATTGGCCATAACACGTAGGAAAGACTCTGCTAAGAAAAATTTGTGAAATATCTGTTTTATGGTGTTTCTTTCTAAGGCTTCCTACAATGTTTTGACCAATGTTTCTCTTCTTACCATCACTGAAGCCTTTTATTTTTCTTCTGGAGGGCATCAAGCCAAGAATCTGAGCACGTTATCGGAGCTGATTTCCCCATTTTGTGTAAATAAATCATTTACTGAGGTATCATAGGATTTTGTATCTGTTGCACTTTCAGAATTTCCTCAATCTGGCCAGCTGTTTGGTTTGTGAACAGCTAAAGTCTTTCTTTCTAGATCTTTTGCTGCCACTTGAAATTTTGCTGTTTTCCTGTGAGGTTTTATCTCCTCGGTGCAGAAGCATCGGTGCTCAGGAGGTGACCCTGCAGTACCTGTTTGTATACAGAGCTGCACATACCAGTTGACACCTCACTCAACATCTTTAACCTGGGTGGACTGAGCATCCCATGTGTGACAAAGCAATTCACCAAATGTAAATACCTTCCGACGGCCACGTTAATATGTTGGGTCTTTTTTTTTAATTGAATAAATATATTACTCAGCAGGGCAGATTATTTTCTTTGTGGCCTTGCTGTTGCAATTTGAGAACAGATACGATTTCCTTTTTGCTGATGAAGAAAGCAACATCTGTTCTCGGTTTCCTGCAGCTTTCCTTCAGACAATGCATTTAGATGCACAATTTGAATTCCTTCCGAATGAACGGAAAATTAAAAATTTGACCCCTCCTTCAAAGCAGTGGTTACACTGTGACAACAGTGGGTTGAGCTAAATTCAGCTATGTCAGGCAAGAACTATAAAAGTAGATAGATTGCCCTCTAAGCTTCACTTTATTGGATATTGTAATTGACATATAGTTGTCATTTATAATCATCTGTCCGTTCCTGTGAGTTGGGAGCAGTAAAGTTAATTGTGGCTGCTCATTTGCATTAATCTCACCTCTGAAGGGTACAGTAACCCATTAATATCATGTCATGATGAATTATCACAAATAACATTGAACATATTGATTAATGATCTCTGAGATTTGTATCTCGTTAAAACATTTTGTTAGCTCTTTAAACTTTTAAGCAGACAGTCAATGTGTGTGGGAGAGGTTTAGAGATCACCCACGGGGTGGTGAAAAGTTGTGGCATACATTTTGGGTCACTAATTAAAAACTGGTTTAAAGATTTCACACTCATCTTAAAAATGCTTTTTCCTTCCGAAGGTGTGGATCTTGCAAGCTTTTTAATAACAAGAATTGTCTTATTATCGTTCCTTGCTTATAAAGGCAGCGATTTTTATTAGAGTTGGGATGACACAAGGAAAAAAAAAGGAATAATCAGATTTAGAAACTGTCATTATTTCTGTAGTTTCTGTTCTACAACAAGAATCATGCTCAGAGCAGCATATGTTTGTTTGTTTGTTAAAAACCATAGTTTCCTTCCATTTTAATTTTGTTGTTAATGCAGAACTTCTCTTGGTAGTTTGGCACTCGAAGTTACTTGTTTTTTTCTTCCTTCTGTTCTTTCTTTATGCATACAAAAATATACATTAGGCTGAATGAAATCTCATCCAGTGGGTGGCCATGTAATTTGAAGTAGATGATAATTAAATATTTTACCATTTTGATTCTTACCTGCTTAAATTAAGCTAAGATATAGAAGGACTTTAGGGAGGCAAGGGAACTTACACCATGGTTCAAGGAGGTGACTTAGCAGGATAGAAGTGACTCCTTTGAATATCTGAGTGTTGTGTTTTGAGAGTCTGTGAAATATGTAGTGTTTTAAATCATTCAGCAGTCTGTCTTATTGCAAAGGGTTTTTTTGTCTCCTTCCCTATTGTTGCTGTATTTGAGTTGGTTATTTTAAATAAATTATTACTCCTGTGAGTCCTAGTTCTATATTCAAGAGACTCTTTTCCCTTTCTTCTACCTGCAGTAAGCTGCCAGTATAGTTATTTGAGGGGATACTACTCATCATCATCATAATAATTTCATAAATATTTTTGAATATTTTTGGTATTTCACTCCCCCATTTTTCTTTTTCTCGAGTCTGAGGAGGTGACTCACATATACAGAATATTTTGGGTTACAGCTGTTCTGTGTTTTCACTCTGTCTCATTCTTTCACATGGGCAAAAACAAGGAGTGAATCTGTTTTTTCTGCTTTTCATAGCACTGTTGGTCCCTCTCAAGAACTAATCCTCACCTTTTTCTTCCAACTGTTGCCCTTGGTACCTGGGATGAAGTTCACACACCCTGCCAAATATCGAAATAAGCTAGTTTTGTAGAGGAGACTAATGTGAAGATTAGAGCAAGAAAAATCATCCTTTCTAACCCGAAGATGTGATATGGCAAATCTTCACAGGTGTGCCATGACTTCTGCTGCTCTGGATGTGTGCAGTGGCTAATTGTATAGCTCTGCCTTTCCCCAGGCTGGGATTTTTGTATGGGAACTAACACAATTTTAACTTATTTGCTAGCTTTTCCAGCCAAGCCCTACAATCTTCTTTCAGTAATTCCTGAGAGTCCGTTTCCCTGGCACACGAGGCTGTAGAGTCAAGGATTATATTCTAGCTATAATTTATGATTAACTAGATTTATGGCTGAGATCCCAAAACAGCCTCAGTACTGCGGCCAGAGGAATTAAAGCCAAAATGGAGACTATCACTCTGAATTGTTTGCTCCTCTGGATTTCAGGAAAACTCTTAGTTATATTTGAAAAACAAAAACAAACCCCAAATCCAACCCAAATACGATTTGCGGTTGTGTAACAATTCAATTTCATAGTGAGGAATTCAGCACTGAAACACGTGAAGTCCTCAGCCTTTATAGCATTGAACTATTTAATTTAAAGCCTGTTATCACCTAAAGCTGCTGCAGTGAATAATGCACATTAGACCCTCTCCCTGCTCATGCAGCCCCCTCCCTCTGCCAAACAGAAAGTGGTGGGGGGCACACGCAAAGTAGGGTTTATTTTCACCCGTGGTATTAATCCTTACTCATTTTAAAAAACCTGCTAACGGAAATATTTCCATTCAGCTCATTAATCAATTGTGATTTTCATTCCCTTGTTTTGTAAAAGCTGTTGCAATAAATACTTTTTTTCCACAAAGCGAAAATCTAAGAGATGGATGCAGCAAGCGTAATTAATAGCACCCAGTTACAGAAGATCAGCAAGTTTGTGAGATTCACATGCTGCTTTACCATATGGCTGCCCAGTAGGCGAAAAATTTGATTAATGTTTTGAAGTAGGTTTTTTTCAGCAAATATTACAGCCCCAGATGAGGAATTTTACTTTCGAGTATTGTTAGATTTTACTAAAATAACAGATCTTTTTGATTTAGAGCTAAATAATATTTTGATCTCATGAAAACTCTACATGCAGAAGAATTACAGTCCTGCTGGATAAAGAATGGACCCTATAGCTCGTTTGTAATTCAGCCAGTAATGGTTAAATTTTTGTTTAATCTTAGTTTTCCGTAAGTTGGTTGATTTAAGATAGCAGTACAGGTGCATGGGTTTTGTATGAAGGATTTTGCCAGCAAAAATAGATCTATACCAAAGTTAATTGATCCATTCTAACTTGTCATGCTGTTTTCCTTTATATTTCCTTATGTAAATTAGTCGAAGTTAAGCAGTTTACTGATAAAATCAGCAAACAATATGTGGCCCCTTCAGTAAAACATTGCTGTAAATAACGCTATATGAGCAAAATTCTGTGATGTGCTCATTTTGCTTGTGAGTAAGGAATTGTTGGGACAATTGCAATTAGTACTTAATCTATCCACCCCCTGCCACGTTCACCTGAAATGAAAGATATTTACAAAAATGCTTCCGAGGAGTATCACGGCTTAGGATCGAGTGCTCTCATGCAAAGCTGACACACAGCGGGAAGTTTTGCTTTTCTCACAAATTCTCAGTTTAATACAAGGAACATCAGCAGCTGGTAAAGAACAGATTCGGGGTGCTGAGGCGAAATGGAGTGGAGAGCAGCTTTGAGTGGAAGTCTTGCTGAGCTTCCAGAATGCTGAGGATAAAGCATTACCTAACACTGCTCTGCCACGTTGCTTTCTTCTAATTGCTTCAGGTAATGCTGAGGTTTAGAGTCTGGTGGGATGATGCTAAGGCTGAAAGATGAGAATTTCTGTGTTTAAAAACATGCCTTTTGGCAGGTTTTTTTCGGTTATGTAATCTTAGAAATCAGTGACTGATTGTAAGGGTGTGCTAAGCCAAGAAATAATTCTGATTCTGTACATACCCCCAGATCAGCGAGCTTGGCACAAAGTGCTTCTCTGTGCTGCTGATTTCAGGGCACGGAGCGAGAACTCAAACCTAACAACAAAATAAAGCTCAGTTAAAAAAAAAAAAATAAAAGCTTAAAACCCCCTAAAATAAAAGTTTTCTCGAGCCAAAAATTTTCCCCTTTGACAGCTCTAGGTAGTGCATGACCAGAGGGGCTGTCCAGCTGTGTTAGTTACTGGTGTTAAACATCACAGGCAGCAAACCAGACTGTGAAGTTTTTTTCTTTTTAGGAAAATCTTGAAACGAAGCATAGCTGAGGTAGTGAAATGATGGTTATTACTTCTGGAGAATACAAATGTCACAACAACTTGTGCTTTAGATTCCTAGGCAGCTAACAGATGACAAAGCAATGTGAACAAATCCATACCTTTAATATAGAAGGATGGATTAAATTGTTTTATTCATTTGAGACGGGGCAGTTAATTAATTGATACAGGCTGACCAGGCTTGTGCTATTTGAAGATTGCCTGTAGAAATTTGTTTTCCTTAATATTATCAATTTTTTTTACAAATTGCACAAGGTACAAACATTTTTATTAGTGCATTCTCCATGTATTATCTTTTTTCTTGTCTATATCAGTTACTCTCTTGTCAGTGATTTATTTCTAATAAGAGCACATTTTATGCTATAAATTAATGTAAAATGTACCAGTGTTTCCCTTAACCTGTGACTAAACTACATGCTGATGTTAAGATAATCTATTACATGCTCATTAAAATGTGGAGAAATCGATATTTTAGTATTTAATTTTCTTTGTTCTTAGTTTTCATTGAATTATTTAAGAAATGAGCAGAGTTTTCAACCATTTTAATAGTGGGGCTAAATTTTTAACTGATAGTGTCTGCAAAAGAAAGTCTCTGGAAGCTGCTTGAACTGTGTGATTAAATTATACCACTGGATGCAAATATGAGTTAATCTGAACGAGTGGAGGGTGTTGGGGATGTTATTGGAATTGTCACACTTTGTTTGGCTTTTTAATTCTGTAAATAAAGGCAAGTGGTGGCTCTGGTCTAGGAGAGCAGTTTCCTGTCACATTTTTAACTGTTTCTGAGTTGCTGTTCTGCTCAGACCTGTGGGGGAGGTCTGTGAGGGGTTGTCTGTACGAAGAGGTTGTGGAGTGGTCACTCTAAAAGGCTCCTCAGTGTAGTACTTTGAATTTTAAATCACGCACATAATTCAAAGGTAATCTAACTTTCAGTGTTGGGCTTAAGTCCGTTCAGTTAAATGGAGAAAAATGACTGACATAAGGAATGAGTTATTGATTTATTGTAGGAAAATGACTTCTGTAATATAGGAAGTATGGTAAAAGGAACAGCTTAATTATTTAGGGGACACCATTGAAAAAAGTGCTTTTGCAGCATGGCAAATTGTCTAAATAGGAGTTGTACAGCAGGGGGTTTTAATAATTCTTTCTTAAAGACAAACTGTAGTGGTTTGTTTTTTTCCTCGTAAGATGGAGCTCATCTGGTTGTTTAAAGTAGTTTTGTATTTGTGCAGTTGAGGCAGAAAAGCAGGCAACCAGATAATTTTGTTCTTAACCCTAAAGGCACAGCAGCTTTTAACTGGTGCTTCCCCAGATATCTGCATTTTGTTTGTGCTTTGTGGAATCTTGATGTCTAAGGGGTGGCCAAAAAAAAACCCAGGCACTGAAAGTTATTCTGAAGCCCTTGTTTTTAGTAGGTGACATGAACTTTTAAAATGTGAATTTATCACATAAATATATGTGGCAGTTTATATCTGTGTGACTAAAATTTTTAAAAAATGATATTTGATGATTTATAAAATATCAGATAAGATATTTGCTTTGGCTTTTTCCATATGTTGTTTGCTTTTGATTTAGGGCCATTCTTTGCAGAAGGACGACAGTATCATGTTATTTTGACTGCAGCTCACAATTTTTGGCAGCGTCTCAGATAAACAGAATATTTGTGGCTAATTGGTTGAACATGTTCAACAATTATAATTATATTAAAACCATAATGTGTTTGAACATTTGCCCACTGCGGGCTGCTAATATGTTCTAACTTAAATTTCTCTCTTTAGGACTGGAGTTAGCTTGGAGCTGGTTTTATTGGAAGTATCTGTGCAAAGTTTAAAAGGCACATCTAATAACACCAGCCTGTTTAAGAGTTTTCCACTGTGTACAATATATACACTTGTTTTTAAAGACTTATAATTCAGTCCTAAAATTTCCTGTCCTCCTGGCATCACGCATCTAAACTTCTAGTGTTGCTGAAAAGAAATAGGACTCAGTATTGTTTTTACTGAGTAAATTTTCAGAACACCAGTTTGCCCTTCTATCAAAGACCTACAAATTAAATAAAGAATTGGAAGCTTCTCCGCTTCTGATGTTTTAAATCCCAAACATCTGATTTACATTTGCTACTGCACTTTAAGGGAGTGGCAGTAGGCTGAGTACATAGTGAATACAGAGGTTAGACACTGAATTTTCGGAGCGGTAATGGAATTTTGAGCGCAGTCTGATGGGTTTTTCAGTGCACAATTCCCTATTTTTGTTTTGTTTTGTTTTGTTTTTTAACTTCCAAACAGAAATCCCAATCTAGCCCTGCTCCAGAGTTGTTAGTTGTTATTACTGCAGGGGAAGTAAATAGTGCTGGGTTCGACTTAAAAGCTTTGGCACTCGATTACCTGAAGAATCACCATTGTTTTGTGTGGATGATACCCTGCAGCTCGAAAAAATAGAGGCAATTATACTTGCAGCCCCTTGTTTTAATTGAGTGAGGCATAATGACTTCTCCTCTATAATGCTCCGTGGACTCAAAGCTGCGCATGAGCGGCTCCCCGGGGACCTGCAGCCTAGCCTTTCCCAAGCACATGTTTTTTGGGGGGGGAAGTAGCTGAAAGGAGGGGTCAGCCAGAGGCTGAAGCTGGCACAGCAGGAAGCAAGAACCAGAACCAGCTCTGTCTCTGAGGGTGTGATCAGCCTGATTTCTGGTGGCTCCCAGGGTTCTGTCCCTGGTTCCGGCTGGTGTTGAGCTCCAACCTTTGCGTTTTCCACTTCTCGTCGTGTTTTTCCACCTCAGCAGTTCCCCTCCCTCCGTTTCATGTTGCAGCGAGGTCTTTCTGTTTATATTTCTTTACAGAGAGGGTAATCAGACATTGGAATGGGCTGCCCAGGGAAGTGGTGGATTCTCTGTCCCTGGAGGTTTTTAAGATGAGACTGGATGTGGCATCAGTGCCATGGGCTGGGAACCACAGCGGGGTTGGATCAAGAGTTGGACTTGATGATCTTGGAGGTCCCTTCCAACCCAGCTGATTCTATGATTCTACGATTCTATGATATGTTTGCAAACTAAACATTTTCTTTTGCTTGTATTTCTTTTAAAAAAATTAGATTCAGAGATGATTAGGGTGCAGGTTCTTGTTTACGTTTCTGTCCTCAGAGAGCCTGCACTTTGTCCCTTGAAAACCAAATGGATTTAATGCAGTAGTTTCGTCTTTCTGTTCCTGAGTTTCCATATCTCTAAAATTAACCTGCTTTTGCTCTTGGCCCTGGTAAAATGCTTTGAAAGATACAGTAAGAAAAAAAGAAAACCACTGAACACCTATTTCTCTTCAGTATAGCATATGGAATAAATGCTGGGTTATTCTCCATTTTCTATGGGTTAACTGAGGCCTCAGATCTGGACTTCTCTCTGTTCCCTGTAATTAGACAGCAAGATGTGTTTGGATTGGGAGGGCAGGTTCCTGCTTGTGCTGGGGGTTGCACACCTGGAAGCCCACTGAGCCTCACAAAACAGCACCTGACTCCCACAAAGTGCCCAAAGTGGCAAAATGTCACCAGAAAAAGAACTGAATTGTGGCCACTTTTGTGACGTGAGGGACCTGTGAGGAAAATCCAGACCTTGTGGTGGGGTGAGACTGAGAAAACTGGGGCAGGACTGATGAGGACTGTGATGAAATGGAAAATAGTTCCTCTGGAGTGACATCCCTGGGAATAATGAGTGGTTTTAAGATGTAAGCAGTTGATGGTGAGCTGTGATGGAGGTCACCAAATCCCACTATCTGTCTATTTTCCAATTAACCAAACCTGACTTCGTTTTGATTGGATCAATTTTAATGGCATTAAGTGCTTCTGAGCTGGATAACTTTTGGAAAATTGGCCTGACAGTCTTCAGGGAAGTCAACCTTGTAACTGTCCTCTTAACTTTTTGCTCTCCAGAGCAAAAACTGAGCCACTTTTGCTGAACTGAAACGGACAACTGGGGAAGATGGTCAAGGGGCAGAAGGAATGGTTGACTCAAATAACAATATTTAATTGTTTAGGTACTGATTTGGCAGCAGGATGGAAAACATGGCTGTTGGTGGAACTCTAATGGAACAAAAGCTATGCAAACATTTCCCTTGGCCAAGTTAGTCTCAATTTCTTGTGAGAGTTAATTCCTCATAATCTTAGAACATATGAGTAATGTCTGTCTCAGAGTGTGGCTGAATTAAATTGTTCAGGGTTACCTGTTCAATTAGAATCTCTATTGTGTAAGTCTATACTAATAGTGGTTCTTTGTTTTTTTTTTTTTTTCTTTTTTGACTGCTGATATGAAAGTATAACTTTCTCTTATTATTTTAATCTTTGCTTTTCTTCCTGCATGGATCATTTATTTGTGAACTGGTTATTTCAGTAAGGGCTCAAAGGTAATTTCATGGTTTATAGAATTTATATCTGAGGATTTAATGAGGAAAACATATTGTTTTCTAACACATGAAATAGAGAATCTTTCATTATGCTTTTATTTTCCTTCTCTAATATTACATGTATATCAAGTTCAAAGCCTTGAATACACCTAAGTATAAAATTATTCCTTTCCTACACATGGGAAATATGAATGTTTGCGACTCAAAAATCAACACACACAGACTTAGGAGGTGATTTCATTTTTAATGAATCTACATGATATAAATGAACTACTCTTCTGTTTGTGCATTGTGCTGTAGTATACATTGGAAAACACAATAACAGTATATTACTTTTCTGTGATTTAGATTAGGAATTAATGCATTCAAATGAATTTAAGAGCCTTGGGTATAATTCATACAGGATGCAAGTCCCTCAGTAGACCTCTCATGAACATTATCAGGTTCAATACAGTTTGCATGGTCAAACAGATTAAAATTTGACCAACCCCCTCTTTTTGCCATTCATTAAAGTCAAGAATCAGTTTCAATGGCTTTCTTCTTATTATTCCATGTGAGGAAAAATAAGCAAAGACAAGGTTTCTGTTTGGGATACTGACGTGGTAAAACGTCCTGTTTTCAGTCTGAGTTAGTTATGGCAGATCAGGTTGGAAATAAGGCTGCAAAATATCAAATTCCTTTTTTTTCCCCTTTTCTAGGTACATTTTGTGAGAGCTTTCACTTTTATCTAGTGCAGAGTTCTCAGTGCCCTTTCACTCCAAATCAGAGTCATTACCTGCTATCTGGATTGCGTTTGTTGTGTGGCTCCTGCCTTCGATTTACAATTGTGTAAACTGGAGGATGCTCTCAGCATCAGTTTGATCTTTTGATGGATCAAAAGCTTTGCTGTGCTGCCTCCTGAAGTACTTAAAATATATCTGACTCCCTCTTTCTGATATTTTAGCGATTTTACATCCTGTGTTAATTATACCATAAAGCACAAAATCTGTTAGCAATTTTCAAAAAGTGTCGTGCTTAGAAAGGTTTTGAGCACTTGAGACTGATTCTGGTGTGATGAAAATATCCTTTAAAATAGCTTCTAAATTCTGAGGTACAGCAGGAACTAATTCCACTTCCTTGCAGTGAAGGTTTGAAAGGATTGTGCTCTTAAGTACAAAAAAATCTAAAATGGGTCCAATACTTTGAGCCATCTCATAGGGAAGCTTAAATACAGATTTTTAGCCCTGAGGGGAGTAAGCATTGTAGTAAGTACTCTTCAGCAGTAATGCCCTTGTGTTGGTGATTTATCAAAAGGTCATTGGAACATCTGAAGTTCTACGAAAGCGAGTGTTGTGTACCCTGGAATTGGTGTCTCTGGATGTCCTCTGTTCATGTCACCCTTCAAATATTCTTACTGTAACAGAGATAAGTAAAACCCCCAGTAAACTGCTCATGCTACATGACCGGGGGAGTCAGGCCAGGAGCAGGCACATAGGCTATGCAAAGTTATTCAGTCTCAGCTAAGCAGGCTTATGGATGTGATACATGGAGTAGGTGATTGACTTTGCCCATATATTTTTTCAGAACAAGTTCATCCTGGTTTACAAGGCTTAAAGTTCCCTCAAATGCCACAGAACTGACAGGTGTAGCTGTCCACTACACTGCACACTCCTCTACTGCTGTTCTTTTTTTGCCTTTTTTAACCTCTAATTAAGTTTGTACAATAAACCTGCTGCAAATAGAAACATCTCTCAGGTTCCTTCGGTGTCAATTACGCTGTGAGAAAATGGAAATACAATTACGCTTTGCCCTTGTATTTCATCTATTCTTTATAAACAAAAATGCAAAATTGTTTGTTAAAATCTTCCGTGTGAAAAGTAGAAGTAATGATGTATGGCACATTTCCTGAGAGAACCAAAGAAAGCTTCTAGAACTTAATTTCTTAATATGCTGTTGAATAGTGAATGAACCAACATCTATGCCTGTGTTTTGTCTTTAAAAGTAGTGATAGTCCTTGTCACTCACTTGTTACAAAACTTATTATATAGTGATATAAGGAGTCCAAGGGCAAGTTAAGGCTGGTACTCAGAGCAAGGATCTTAAAAGCTCTCAAAGCTGAAGCTCATTCTCATTGTTTTTGCTTTTGCATGAGAGGAGGGCTCTGCGGGTTTTCAAGCCATCCCAAAATCCCAGAGATCAGAACGTGTTTCCATTTCTTCTTGTAGCCAGATGTGATTGATCACCCAAAGAGGGAAGGAGGAGCAGTAGATGTACAGTGCTGGGGAACCCTAGAAAGTTTTGTGCTGTGTAGGAGATGTATTCTTCTCAGAGGGCTTCTCATTTGATTGGGTTTGGGGCTCTTTTTTTTTAGGATTGCAGCCTCTCACTTATGTAGCTCTCACGATGATTTAGTGCTTATAAGACATCACTGAATATCAAGGAAGCCTTAATAAATCTGAATTGGTCTCAGTGTGGATGGAAATGAAGATGTGTTTTTATTTCATGTTGGGATGATAGAATGAATTATATCAGAAATCTGACTCCTAGAAGAACTGGGAATTCTTGAAAAGCAGTAAAGGAATACCACAGCCAGAAAAGAACACTAAAGCTCCATAGAAGGTTTTTGCAGCATTGGTGGTGTGTTATGTTAATGTTTGGAAGATATACCAGTGCTACTGCCAGGGTGCAGCAAGAGCAGGGAGGGTGAGCCTGAAGCCAAGGGCACCAGGGCCCGGCCTTAAAGCATCTCCTGAGCAGGGTGGGGATGACAAATTGCCTGAACAGTCCCAGAAAAGACAAGAGGGTGACTCAGGTCCAATATACTGACTTGCTTTTAGCAGAATATTATTCTAGTTATTACCTATGATTTTGGAATAATACTTCTGTCTGTAGTCTCTGTTGTAGTACTTTGACATCTATCACCACATTTTTATGGGAAAATCATTTCTTTTTATTGTAACTTTTAAGTTTTATTTTTCATTAAACCTGTTTTATTGACTTTAGAAACGGATTTTAGCTATAGCAGTGTAAATCCAGAGGAAGTGAATTTATGCTGGTTTTATACTAGTAAGCATAATCTGGCACACACTTAATAAGAAAAAAAAAAATTGAAGTTGTATAGTCAGCAGTCAAAGCTTCTTGTTAGAAAATTCTCGATCTGTAAGAGTGCTATTGATAAAGGAGCTAAAAACCTCAAAATTGATTTATTTGTTATCAGCTCAATACAGTTTGTCTGAACACTGAACTTGCTTTTTTTGTTCTTCCATGTGATAAATGTATTTGCCTATGTTGTAAAATCCAAGCTGAGATAAGCTTGTGTACAAGCTGAGTATAGGACTGGAAACTGGGATTTCCAGAATTTTGACTCTTGCTTCTGTCAGTAAATAAAGTTGTGACCTTAAGTGACCTCTTAGGTCTCATTTGTGAAAAAAAAAGGTGAATTCTGGTAGCAGTTTATTTCAGAGTCACTGGGAAATTCAGCATCTTATGGGATGGCATTTTTTAATATTGGTATATTTTGTTTCTGTAATTGTAAATTGAGAAAAGGATAGTCTCTTTTGGACAGTCTAGTTATGCCCTGAGTCCTTGGTACAGGCTGTGTAGTTGCAGTGAACAGCCTACTCCAGGCATGCAAACTGGGAATTAATGAGTACTGAAAATCTGGAGTATTTCAGGCTTTATGCTTTTTCTTTTTGCTGAATTACGTAGTTACTTGAATTACTTGTTTCGCTGCACTTAATTTATCATTTTAATTTCAGTGAATGTTTTGACAGTAAATGTTTGTAAAGTGGCTAAATACATTTTTATTGGAAAGGCTAAAGAAGTGCAAGTAGCATTCTTACTTTCCTGTGAGTTCTATGGTATTAAAGAGGCTGAAAAATCTGGTTTGGTCTTTGCACAGAGTGTACACGTTCTTTACCTACTGTGCTTATTTTTCCTGATGTAGTTTAGATTTTTTTCCTTCCTTGCATTATTTCCTGCCTGTGCCTCAGAAGGAGTGAGAACACCAGCAGGGCTGAGGGGTGGGTGCCTGGTTATGACCACAGATGACTTGTCTGAAGTCTTATCAGTCGAAACATTTAACGATGCAAGGCCTCGTTTTTTTCCCCCCATAGTTTGTTTTTAAACCAATCCTTTAAAAGGTGAGTTGTGCTTCATTAATTTTTTTAAATTATATGATCTACTTTTTGTGCATAGTAGCATTCACTTAGTTTATACCATAAGTGACCTAGTTTGCATTGTCTTTCAACTCTATAAATTACCCTATTTTTTTCTGCTGGTACTGAGGTTTGCTACTAGTCCTCCTGAAAAATTAGGTTTTAATTTTTTTCCTCCCTTCTGGCCAAATAAACATAAAGAAGGACGAGAAGATGGGAATCAGGGCTGGATTTATGGCTTCTTGGAGGCAGGTTTTATTCCTCAATGTGCTGCTGCTTTAGCTTTTGATGAAGTTATTTCATTCATCTCTGCCATGACTTTGCTACCTTCAAAATGCCTAATGTGCACAGATCATTCTTGTCCAGATGTTCTGCCTGGATTTCTTGGAGTGTTGAAATATTTTGAAGCAAGTAACTGGATAAATGAGAACTATTTTGTAAATGCATTGGGTTTATGTCGTGTGGTGTATTCACAAAGATAACTGAGTTCTGAAGGGTGGGCTTGACTTCAGTTCATTTTTTTCTGAAGTTTCTCTGAATGGGTGAAATGCTTCTGCCAAAACTGTTAATTTCTGCATGCTTTGGTCAGGATTTTGATTTCTAAGTTAAAATTACCTCACCCTAGTCATTGTCGTTGCTCACACTGTGGCTACAATACACAGTTCAGGTTCTGGAAAGGAAGTTTTTACATTTGTGGACTGGTGGTCTTAAAAGCAGGAAACCAATTTTATATCCTTTACATGACAGATATCGAATCAATAAGGCATCAGCCTAAGGTTACACTTGATGTCTCCAGTGAGAAGACAATAAATCATGTAATGTGCATACAGGTATATTGACCCAATTTCTCTGGGCTGCCTATGCAAAACTGAAGGTGATTGAAACTAAACCATTAAAGTCTTATAATGGCTAGCATAAAGCCATTTTATCTGCTTTTTATGATTTGAGATTTTAGTATTAAAAATCTAAGTACAGCATTTAAGTCAAATTGAAAAGTCATCAGGTCCTGTGCCCTGTCTCAGATGATGGTCTGTGACAGGCGGCTAAAAAGGGAGAATAACAGAATATATACAGAATGATTTTTTCCTCTCTGTACCCTTCTGGTTTTCAGCAGTTTGGGAACTTTTCAGAGCCGGATGCTGCACTCACTTAAATAATTTAATATGCACAAGTAGACTCATCTTAGGTAAACTTGTTAGTTCTCATTTTCAACCTGTTTATAGTTTTGCTTTCCCAGTGGAGTTTTGCAGGTATATATTGGGGAAAAAAGTCTGACACATGTTGGAATGGGTGGGTAAAGAAAATAGTCCATTTGTGCTTTCTGTCTTTGTCACTAAGTACTTTCTGAGGATAAAGAGCTTGATGACTGTCACTCCTTTTATGTCTTGATTTACTTTCTTGTGGTGAGAATGTGTAGGTCTGGCAGCACAGGGTATTTTTATTGGCATATGGTGGTTTCAAAAAAGGAACATCTGAGAATGAAGATGGAGTGATTGATATAGCAAAGTCTATCAGTAATAATGTATTTTTTTTCCTTGAAATTTTCATATCTCAATGCCAAACAAGCCGTCAGTGTGGGTAAATAAGTTGAGTTCATTCAAGATGAAAGGTTGCTGCTGTACCATTAAGAATAAGCACATGTAAGTGAAGAAGGTTTTATAATGCTGCCCTGCACTACTGGGAGTCATTTTGTTCTTGTTTTATACTGGCTGTCCTTTGGAATAACTGGACTTGGCATGGGCTGGACAGCAACCAGCTCTGTTGCAGGTGTTGGAATACTGCTTGAGGAACCAGTTTTACTTCTAATATATGCAAAAATACACGGAGGATGAGAGTGTGGGTCAGAAAACCCACGTTTTCAACCCTGTTTAGATATTAGAGCATAAGAAATGACATTTTCTTAATCACAAGATAGACTTGACACAGAGCCTGTTCACCCTCTGAGAATCAGGCAGGAGGCAGTTCCAGATGGATCTGGAAAGGACACGTGCAAGGAGAGACATTCCTTGCTTATCTCTGTGCCTGATTGCACCCTCCCAGCTGGAATTTGTGCAAGAACGTGTTCTGGAGGAAAAGACACGTGTTTGAGTGTTATGTTTGCAGGGAATTTTACATTCAAACTGGAATGAAAAAGCACTGCTTTCCTTCCCAAATGAGCACCTATTTTGTGGCTTTATGGGGGATTCTTTACTTGCATTTTAAGTATCAAACCATGATATTTTATTAGACTTTAATTTTCTGAAAATCCTTCTTCTTTTTTAATGCACTCCTGCAAAAGACACTCTTCCTTTTTACCATATAGTTACTATGTATCATTCATTTGTATAACTGCTAACTCTTTTCATACAAGCCATTTCTGACTCATTATGTTTAGATGTTCAGCTCGAGTACTGAACAGTAAAGTCATGAAACCCACACCTCACCACTTTGAGGAGAACACTGATTAAAGTCTCTTCTATCTGTGAAATTCTGAGGTGTGTCTAGGTAGCCTCCTCTAGGTTTGCTCTCTGCTTTTGTCTCACATCAGGAATAATTTTGTTATTCTAAATCAGTAGGGTTTGCAAATAGTTTTGGCCCTCATGTGTGGCTGATGGGAATAATTTAAACTCATGTTGCTTTACTAACCTGCTCTGTTAGAATGTATCTTGAGTTGCTTACTGAGGTTTAACTGGCTGGTTGGAGAAATTCTGGGCTGAAAGAAAAGCGAATTTTTTCATCTTTCTGTCACAGAATCCATGAAGGCATCTTATACTTCATCTCTTGAACGTTGTAAATGATAGAGCAAATGGGAACAGCAGAGTTATGGGGGATGTGTTTACCCCAATTATCCTGTTACCTGCTCCTCAGAATTGTCCTTTTCTTGCCACACGTGCTCATGTGATGCCCATCAACTCCCCATCTGGACCACAACTGCTGGTTTAACAATAGTTATGTATGATTTTAAAGGGCTGTGAAATTCTATTTGGAGAGAGTAATGGCTAAATATAATGTAAGTTAGAATTTATATAACAAGTTATAAGTTGAATAGGATATAATAACATAAATAACTATAATAAAAACTATGTATAAATAAGATCCTTGGAATCACTGCGTATTTAATTCATGTACTATAGTCATTCAGGGACTGTTCCTTGACTGTAAAATGTTGCACATAGAGATTTGTAATTGAAAACTTTATGATATTATGATTTGTAGTTAGAGAAATAAAACTAAATTGCAATTTTTCCTAAATTGAATATTCCACTGTCTTATACATCTTAGCCTTTCTGACCTGGCCTTGCATGATGCTTCTTGACTTCCTGTCCTGCTGTCATTTTCTTTCATATTGGTCTGGCACTTAGTCTCACTGGAATCAATAAGGTTGCTCACATGCAAGTGTTGAATAAATAATTGATTAAGGAGTTGCTACACTTGTCGCATCTTTTCCTGGCAAAGGTAGCCAACATAACTGTTTTTTAAAACTTCCATTCTTGCCTTTTGCTGATTATCCCTCACTGCTTCCACTGAACTAGCAGTGAGCAGAGCTGGTATCTACCAGCTGGTCTGACTGTTGTGAGCTGGAATATTCATAAAGTGATGATACTACTCAGTGTATGCAACAACTGGGAGTAATGGCTATTCTGCAACTCTGGAGCTCAAACCAAAAGACTTCCTAGTGTTTCTGTCTTTTTGCCTTCTAAAAATTTTAACCTGCTCAGTTTTAATCTAGAATGACAAAGTGTTCTTGGACATCGGTCACCAACCCTGACTGCTGCACTCATCAAATCCTAAATGAAATATTTCAATAATTCGGTACTATAGGAAAGCTAGATAGAAAATGGCAGATAAAGTGGTATCTATTGACATGAATAGTCCCAGTGAAGTTTGCCTGGCTGGGTTGACTGGGTTTTGTGTATTTATACTTATAGGTAGAATTGCAGTAAAAATAGAAACATTTCTTGACAGCCGTTGTGTATTGTGACATCTGAAATTGAAACAGGCACTTCTAAGTTTTCTGCACATCTCCTCAACACAAAGGTTTTATTATAACTCCTACTCTGTTATGGTAGTAGTTAAACTATAGTGAACTTTCTATAATGGGAATGCACTTACACTGAAGACAGATGTAGGATTTCTGTAGGAGATGGAAAATAAGATATCCCGGGCAAATAAACACCTGATGACTGTGCCCACTGCAGTCACACTACCAGTGTGATTAACCTTTTTATCTTCAATTACATTCCTAAGTGATACAATTTGTTCCAGTAAAATAGTGTGCAAATCCAGTCTTGTTCAATATTTCCCACAAATACTCTGACTCGCTGTTTTGGTTTATGAAATCCTTTCTGTTGTCGTGGTTCACTGGCAAGAGAGATGAGGTAATTATGGAGCAGTTTTCCCACTGGTTTCTCTCCAGTGCATAGCTGTAGTCAATGCTGTTAGACCATTCATATACCCAACTGGCAAAAAAAAATAAGGAAAAAAGGTTCCAATATCCTTACCAGAAAAGATGTTGATGCTGCAAAAGTTACAGCACTCATTTTGTCATCCTACATGTTGCTACGTTTGTTTTGAAGTAATGTTTCATTATTGCTATTGTATGATTAAATATTGAGAGTATTGCTTTTCCAATTGTTCTAGTGCAGTATTTAATGAGTGCAATTAAATGGAAAAATTGCCTTTTTAACTGATGATAGTCTATTAATGTCTCTGTCTGTTCAGAAAAGAAAAGAAGTGAATTATTAGAATGACAAATGAGTCAAAGTTACCACGGTGATGGAGAGGTGCGATTCCCCTCCACATAATCTTCAATTAGTGATCTTTGTAAGAGGATGTTTTTCAAAAGGGTAATAGAGAAGTAATGAGATCAGAAGGAGGTCAAACCCAGCCTTCTTCGTTTGGCAGTTTGATTAATTTATTTCTCCTTCTTGCAGATTGCTGTAAGGGGCTTTTGTCACCCGGTGTTTTCCATGGGACTCTAGTGGAAGTGACTGCTTATGATAGGCTTTTGTGTATCCAAGAATGTTCACCCGCTTGGCACTGAAGGTTTTTGAGTGCTTCAGGGTCGTTCTTCAGTACAAGCACTCGCTGACAGTTCTGAAAAGGAAGTTTTTTTGGAAGAAACAATCCTTGACTCTTCCATGTGTATTGTTATGAGGACATAAATGGCTGGACATCATATTTGGATGCAATGCAGCTCACTTCTCCTTCAGGTGCATTATAGATAAGTCAAAGGGCAAGGAGTGAAAGAATGGCCCAAGAATGAAGTTGCAGCAAAGATTCTTTTCCCACAATATCTTCTTGAAAAGTCCCTCAGTATTTCCATGTATGTGCACAGGTAGCATTTATCCATCCTTCAGGCATTCTTGCCTGGCCCCTTCTCTTTCTTTCCACTTGTGTAGAAAGTTTTGCTTGAAGGACTAATGAGCTATTTCATAATGATGGTCATAAAGCTGAGTGGCTGCAGCTCCATGCAGTATGTTAAGCCCACCAGTGCTATGAGTACAGTTACATCCATGTTCAGCTTATTCTCAGTGTTGATTCACCTCTTTTAAAATATTCCAAAAACTGTTTTTTGCAAAACTGAAGTGCCAGTAGCGTTTTCTCAACGTTTTTCTCAGGTTTACTTATTTGTGCGCTGATCAGTTTTGCTCTGCTGATAGTTGAATGTATTATTATGCTTTCAATTTTGACATAAATTCAGTCGTTCTGTAAAGTAACATGTCAGTAGAGGAGCAGTAGATGTTAATTTAATATGACATTCTCTTGCTAGCATATGTGACATTAACAGTTGCATGATATCCAAGACTTAGCTATGTCTGGGTTACCTTAGTTTATGCTCAAGATACTCATGCAGCTTTTATATTTGGCTTTGGTGAGGGTAACATTGAGTTTTCTGACTTTCTCATGCAGGCTTTGCAGCAGTCATTTAACAGATGTTCAGAATTATTATTATTATTATAATTCCCTTTTAAATGTTTCACCAATAAAAAGAGATACTTTGGATTAAATAGATCATAAAATGTTTCTGTTGTACTGATGATCATAGAATAATAGAATGGTTTGGGTTGGAAGGGACCTTAAACACCATGCAGTGCCAACCGCCCTGCCATGGGCAGAGACACCTTCCACTGGACCAGATTGCTCAGAGCTCCATCCAACCTGGCCTTGAACCCTTCCAGGGATGGGGCAGCCACAGCTATGGGCAACCTCTGCCAGTGCCTCACCACCCTCACAGGGGTCAAGTCCTTCCTAATATCTAATCTAAACCTGCCCTCTGCCAGTTTGAAGCTGTTATCCGTTGTCCTATCCTTGACATGTCCTTGTAAAAAGTCCACTTTTTGTAACAGAGCTATGCAGACATCTGAGGAACAAATTGATTAGACTGGTTTTTCAAATCAGCAGAGATTGCATTTGGTTAGTATGATAAGCACATGCCCTGAAATACTGACCTACATTCAGCACTGGTACGAGCCCTTTGAGTTATGCCAGCAATGAATGTGGCCCATTCTCTGTGTCCCATTAGGTATTGCCTGTGCCTCTCCATGGCTGCTGAAAACACCTTTGCATCCCAGACAGTTGGGTGCATTTCTTTTTGAGAGGGAGTGTGGATGGCCACTTAGCACAAGGGATGGGCGTTCCCGTGGTTGTGCTTCCAGCTTTGCCATGGAATTGTTGCAGGACTTCATCTGGGGATGTGGTTCTCTAACTAAGCCTTTTTTTTCCCATCTGTTAAACAGAGATCACGTTCCTGACCAAAGATTATTGTTATTGTTTAATATTAATATGTTAATACATCTTTTTATTGGTGAAACATTTTAAAGGGAATAATAATAATAATAATAATAATAATAATAATAATAATAATAATAATAATTCTGAACATCTGTTAAATGACTGTTTCAAAGCCTGCATGAGAAAGCCAGAAAACTCAATGCTACCCTCACCAAAGCCAAATATAAAAGCTGCCTGAGTATCTTGAGCATAAACTAAGGTAACCCAGACATAGCTAAGTCTTGGATATCATGCAACTGTTAATGCCACATATGCTAGCAAGAGAATGTCATATTAAATTAACATATTAATATTGTTTAATGTTTGTGAGAAGAATGTACAAGCACTGAGACCTCCCATCTGTGGATGGTACAGGTGGACACAGGACCTCCTTGGCCAGCCAGGGAGCTCAGCTAGTGCTGCACAGGGTGCCTTATCTGTTTTCACAGAGTTTGTCCTCCTGCTCTCTGTCACAGCAGGAGCATATTTCTCATTCAGAATTTTGTCTGGGGCTGCTAAGCCTTTTGAAATGGAGTTTACACCAAGTAGCAAAGCAGACCATTTCTGTGAAATGCAGATAGTTTTGTCTATTCTGTCACGTTTCTTTGGTACACAAGAGCTGCTCGTGTAAGCACTCGGTGCAGGAGGTCATGTGTGCTAAAGTAAACAACATGATACATGGTAGACTTATATCTATGAAGAAATATTACTGGGTATTGTGTAATTAGGCCATCACTTAATAAAATCTGTATATCAGTGAACTGTAAAATTACATGAGTGGACAATGCAAGTTTGACTTTAATTAAAAATGTTTTGCCTACGTCTCTGAAATTGAGATGTTAGGAAATGTCTGTCTGAGGTATTTCCATCTGGCCACTGTCATGTTTTCTGTGAATTATTTAAATTTGTTATGATTTCGATTGTTTTTCAGTGTGCTTATGTGTATTAAGAAGTGACTTCTCTAGAAAGCATAAGCCAAGATTTATTTATGAGGTATAGAATGAAATATGAAGTTTATCTCTATTCTATATATACAGTGCAGTTATTGGAGATAAAGAGGTTAAATACCAAAGGTTATTACATGGTTCTGATTACCTTTATAATCACAGGACACAGCTGCAAAGCAATGTTGTGAGTTTCTCCTCTTTTTAGATGCTGTCCATTCAGGGGGAATTTATACATTCACATACATATATATGTGTATAGATAAACATGTCTCCTACTTATCAAACTTCTCTCTGAAGAACAGAAAAAGTAAAATTAGATTTTTGTAAGCTGGAGTGATGTGCATGTTCTTATTTTCAATGTATGGTAAAGTAATCTTTCAATTTTATTTTTTAACAGTATTCTATAATACAAATAATCTAGTCTTTTCTTCTGCAGACTGTTTAATTCAGACAGGTTGAACTTGCCTCCAAAGATTGGCGTCAAATTGAGGAAACCATTCATGTAGTAAATAAGATAATTTGTTTCCTCCCAAAAAGATTAAAATATAGATTTTTTTGATTTATTATTTTATTTTTTTTTTTACCCTGTATGATTTAACACACAGAGTTCCTGCATCTCTGTGATTCTGAATCCATTTTGGAATTAAGCGCTTCTAACATGGATTTCTGTTCTTCATTTTCTGCCCTGCACTTTTAACTTGAATTTCTGGAATTTCAATTAATATAATCAATAAAGACCTTTATGTATTTCCAAGATGTTGATAAGTCTTTATGTAATTTCAAAATTTGATGGGAAACTGATGCTCCTTATGAGAGGAGAGCTAGTAAGAATAAGTTGCAAGTCCTACAATTTCAGTATTATTGTATAAAAAAATTAGGGAAAGATGTGTTTTGACTCCTGTTTTCTGTGCCATATTTAAGCCAAGAACACATTATCTTTGTGCTTCTCATTTTTGTGTCTTCATAAAATCTGTTGTTTTTCTAGTTGTTCTTCACCCAGCCTTTCACAATATCGGTCTTACTGCTTGTATTTAAAATAGTAATTATTAAAGAAGTTTGTGAGAAAATTCTGCTCGATCAAAGGGGAACAAATATTGTGAAACAAGAGGGTTTTATTTATTTATATATTAGTTTTCTTTTGGCCTGAGATGGTCTCTGAATAGTGTATAGAACACGATCTGCTGGGATTATCTCTCTTAAGCCCCGTGCGTGAAGGGCAGACACACCATGGAGCTATAAACTATCTGATAGCACGTGAACTCTTTCCCTTTTATTCCAGTGTCAGGCTGCCTTTTCTCAAACCTTGGAAGTGTAAACACGCTGACCTGTTGCAAATAACATAGTCCCAGTCCTAAAAGGTTGTAAACTCCAAAAAAATGAGCGTGCCCTGCCACGGCGTTTGCAAATTCACCCTTGGGTGGATTCGGGCAACGTATCTCAGCCTTGCCCAGTGTACTGACAGAAATATGATATTCTCCAGAGGTAAAATATGAATTTGTATAAGGGGAAAAAAAGCAAACCCTTAGTTATTTAAGTGGTTCTTCTCTAGCTTGTCCCAGCAGCTGCTGATCCTTGGTGCTGGTCAGTGGAGGTGTTTGGTTAGTCTGGCAGTCTTCTGATTCTTGTTTATGTTCTTTTATGTCATACTAATAGAAGGATTAGAAAAATTTGGTAGTTTTGGGGCATTTGTTTACTCAGGATAAAGAAAAAGGAGCAGTCATCTGCTGAAAATTTGGCCCTTACTGTGATGTGTTGTTATGTGGGAGTTACTCACTCTTCTACAGAGGATGTCAGGCTCATTTCGTGGCAGGGTGGTGGAAGCGCTGATCTCCCCTTAGGGAATTAAATATTTAGATGTCAGAGATCGTTTCAGAGCAACTAATAAATATTTGAAAATATTTTTGAGGTGAGCATTTATGTCACCACCTTTGTAACCGTAGGAATGGCA
This sequence comes from Lepidothrix coronata, assembly GCF_001604755.1. Classification (NCBI taxonomy): domain Eukaryota; kingdom Metazoa; phylum Chordata; class Aves; order Passeriformes; family Pipridae; genus Lepidothrix; species Lepidothrix coronata. Next base: position 3,617,681 of record NW_016690267.1, on the reverse strand, counting down.
AGAGGCTTTTGCTCTTTGGGCATGAAGGTTTATTGTTCTACTGAAGGTCGGGTTCACCTTGGCCTGCTGTGATGGTCAGAATAGGTTCAGTGCATATACACTGCAATTTTAAGTGCTTCTCAGATTATATTAAACTTCAGAGAAGTCTGTATTGCATTTTATTAAATAAATCTGGACTGCCTTAACCACCAAAAACAGAGAAAAAAGGAAAAGTTTATTTTCTTTGTACTCTGAAGACAAAATAATGGGTTGGCCAACCTTTCTGCATGAGCTTGGCTCCTTCATAATGCAATATTAAGTGCATAATGGCTCCTTATCTGTTTTGTGCAGAATCCATTCCAGATTATTGGGCTCTATATAAATAAAGTTGTTTTCTTTTAAGGTTTTCTTTTGTGATGTTGTTGTTGGTATCCAACTAACATTAAATTTTAGGGATTGATCAGTGCAGATTGTTCTCTTCTTATGAGATGCAACTTTTTTTGTGCAGAAAACCTCTTTCTCCAGGCTGTCTGCCCACACGGTTTGTCCATAGATATGAATTTCCGAGTGCTTTTTAGCCTCAAGCATTGGCACTTTTATACTAAAAATCTGTGTGAGAAGAAACTTGCACTGCAGAAGTGAAGACCAGAATATAACCATAGTGAAAAATGACACTCAGTGGAGCTGGAAGTTAAAATGTCTCCCGGAAAATTTCCATGTTAGAAATATTAAACTAGCTGTTAAATAAACACAGGCAACAGATGAGCTTTTTCTGAGACTCAAAGAAGGTAGAGTGACCTATTACAGTGTTGGTTTCTCCTTGGTATTTATACAAATCTTGGTATTTAGTGTGATTCACGTTGTCCTGGCAAATCCACTTACTCAGATTTTGCGAAAGAAATTTTTCTGACCCTTGCATCTGAAATCAGATCTCAGCTCTTAATTATTTAGTTGGTTGGCACTAGATTGTCCTAAAGTCATATAAAACACTATAAACACTCTCGTTCCTTACTGTATATTACTTTGGTAGTTTTGAGTGACAAAACCATTTAGACACCGTGGCTGTTACCATATCATGGTTTGAAAGGTAAAACAGCTCATGATCATCTTTTTAATAGGAACACTCTGTGATTCATAGGTGGTGAATATTTCATGCACTTTGCATTTGCCTTTGTGCAGGAGGGTAAATGGAAAGTAAATCCATGTGTACTTTAGACAGTAAAAAGGCATTACTTTGTTACATCATATAAACATGTAGATTTGATTCTCTCTTTACTCATGCTGTAAAAAGAAAGTTTTAAAGTGTTTAGCCGTACCTGAAAATGTAAATGCACGAGCCTAATGTAATGCTGAAGAAAAATTAAGACAAATGATACTGCATCCTTGCCACAAACTGCAGCTTGTACAAAATTCACTTTAGTTATTATACTGTGAATACGTGTGCTAAACCTCCTCTGTGTATGCACAATTTATGTTGAATGCAACATGAATCATTTTAATAGACCAAGCAAAAAGTCCCCAAAGTCAATTTTCAAATTATGAACCTTGGAACAGAATATAACAACAATGAACAACAAATAGTTCAGATTTTGTTCTGAACTACAAATGAACCATTAAAGGTACAGTATACTCATTCAGAAAAACAGTTTTTTCTTATCATCATAATGGCTAAAAAGCATAACAAGAATATTTCGTAAAGGTCAGTTCTAAATTTTCTCTTTTACTGTACCTTATTAAGAGGGACATTCATGAAAGCTGATGCCATGAAGATTTTAACATCTGTTGTGAGCCTTGGATGATTGTGGTTAGATTCCGTCTCTGATCTGCCATGTAACCTTGAGGAATTATTTTGTAAGTCTGGTTTTAATACTTTAAAATTCAGGAATCCATTCAGAATTACTGTTTAATGAATGGCTGGGTTGCAGATGGGTCATTTCAGAGGAAAGCTTTTCTGCTGCCTGATTGCAACTGTCCAGTGTTACCAGGACACAGCAAAGGTGGTAGAAAATGAACACAGGTCTTTCGAAGGTAAGGAAATAAAATTCAACAGAAAGAAAGACAGAATATTTGAGTGTCATCTAAAACCTGGACTCGGTAGGTCAGGCTTGCTGTCAGTCTAGAAGTAGGTGGCAGGTTGTGTGGGCTGCACATAAACTTTTGCAAAGAAATTTCCATGGTGACTTACATGCTTGGTTTTTCCCATCTTAAGAATCAGTTGTTCCTCATATTTCTGAATATACAAACCTTACTGAGCTGCATGTTAGGTCTGTTTTGTTGATCTGAGCCTTACTTGTGGATGCTCTTACATATTGGGATGCTCTGGGAGATAAAGTGGTTGTACCTCCTCCTGTTTTTAATCATAATGCTTTAATGGGAGATCTGTATCTCTCCCTTTTTTTTCCCTTTTATTTTTTGTACTTAAAAGGGTTTGAATTAGCAACCTCAGTTCTAGAAGTGAGTGTTCAGAGCAGAAGATAATAGTATCTGAGGGAACTGTCTCTATTCCTTTCCCTAAAAAGCTTAAGTAGTCACTCAACTGGAGACAGAAAAGTTTATGCCTTTCATTTGAGATGGTCTAGGGTTTGCTCCTTGTTTTATCCAAGAAGGGTAAGAGTACAGCTGTAATAGGTTGGTTACCACACAGGGGTTTGGATCATAGTTTGATGCTTTACTTTTGATGAGGATAAAAGCTAAAGGCTCTGACTGAGATCACCAATGGCCTGGTACATTCTTCCCTGTGAGGGTGGTGATGCCCTGGCACAGGTTTTCCAGAGAAGCTGTGGATGCCCCATCCCTGGAAGGTTGGGTTGGGTGGGGCTTTGAACAACCTGGTGTAGTGGAAGGTGTCCTTCCCATGGCAGGGGGCTTGGAGAGAGATGATCTTTAAGGTCCCTTACAACCCAAACCGTTCTATGATCTAAACGAACTGGGCATGGGCAAGGTGGCTAAAAGGGCTTTGTGCAAGAGTCCTGATGCAGGGCACTCACAGAGGTGCACTTGGCATCTGGGGGACTGAGTGTGGCACCAGATTTGTCTGGGTTCTGTGGCCTGTCTGTTCCTCTGTCAGGTGTAAGGGTGGTTGCCCAGTTTTTGGTTCTGTATCATTACTCTTTTCAAATGCAGTGAGGTGCCCTGTCCAGGGGACAGGCAGAGGAAGGGTGTGATCAGAGTGTTTCACTGGGCTGCACTGAAGACTCAGCCAGGTGTGGAGGAGATTGGAAGGTAGTTATGAACGAATGTCATTATTTTGACAGGATGATGAATTAGCATTTCTCGGTTTGGAGCCTAAATTAAAGTGGTTTTCTGTGGTCTGGTCGGCACAGGGGCCTGCAGCTTATGGCACCTCCAAAACAACATCTTGTAGCTTGGAAACAACCATCAGCAAAGTGAAATGCAAAATGATCTGCTGAAAGGGATTCCGTTCAGGCCTTTACTTTGGCTGTCCTCCCTCTGCTGCTTTTGATACAACATTGAAATCTTAAACATGTTTACTTATTTAAAACAAGTCATTTAACTTCCTAACTGCACAATGCTTTTTTTAAAAGGAAAGATGAATTTTTCAGTGTGATTTGGTTGCTGTCAGTTTTAATGGGAACCTTTCAAAACTTTATGGGGGTCAGGTATGACAAGGTGTTTACCTTTAAAAATGCAAGTAGGTGTTTGCTTAAGGTTGCTATATTGCTGGATGGAGATCAGGAAATTGGGAGCCAGATCTATAGCAGTACCATGTACTTTTCCAGTGCTAGCAGTTGCTTGGTGGAACTCGTTTTTTTTTTAAGTAGGTAGTCATCTTATTCTTCAGGAACAAGCAAAGTTAACACTTTTAGAAAGTTATTATACAGCTCTTTGTGGAGTTCTGAGAAGAAGCTCAGGTTTTTATCTCATCTGTTTTTATTGTTTTCTTATTTTCTTTGGACAGGTCCAACACCATAGCACGAGGCATTTGAAAAACTAAATTGAAACCAAATTCTTACAAGTGTTAAAAGGCATCTAAATGGTTGGCTTACATATGCTCATTGCCTCATCTACTTCATTTATGGCATTTTTCATTGCTGCATACATTCATTTATGAAATATTCATGGATTTAGTTGATTATACAGATGCTGTTGATTATTTTTTTTTAAACAAAATTCAATACTTTTGGAGCCTTTGCATTTCTTTTTAACTCGTCTCTGTCCTCCTAAGATTGTCTGCTTAATCAGTCTTATAAACCTTCTCTGCCTTATTTTCTTGGCATCTCCTTTCACATGGGTCTGGGAGAATAAGTGAGCCATGCCTTGAAATGCTCTGTGGTACCTTGTGGAATTCAGTGCTCTTTAACTGGTTAAATTTTCTGTCTAGATTGGAGAAGACAGAATGAAGTAAAAAAAAAAAAAAAAAGACTAAAAAACTGTACTGAATGGTGTTGTGGGAGAGGAGAAGAAGGCTGTTTTCATTTAACTTTGTCAGCCATGTAGTTAAAAATAGAAGTTGTCAGTGGTCATGGGCATTTTAAGCTGCAAGTACATGAGAAGAAGAATCTAACTCCAAAGTTCACAGCCACTGTGTAACACAGTCAGTTCTGAAAGTGTTTTATAAGGTACATCATGGCTGTGAAATTTTTACCTGAAAATAACACAAGGATACTGGAAACTATTTAACATAGTCTGTGGAGCATAGCATAGGAACCAGGGGTTTCCTATGAAAAACTGCATAGTTCTGACTGCTTTTAGCATTAGATGGTATGAAATTATTATAGCTCTTATGAAAGTATAAAACTATCTTGCTTCATCCAAAAATTAACTTTCCTTTTTAATTTCTGGAGAGAGAATTTGCCCCTGCATTTTGACTGAGTCAAATCTTCAATAATTTTATGCTCTCAAGGCAAAAGGTATGTTTTGGTGGTTTTTGGGGAGTTTCTATTTTGACTTCTTGCCTACCATTCAGGGTACTAGTTGTATGTCAGTGACCCACAGAGGTCTAGCTGAGACTGCTACAATGTCATATTGTGCACTCTACAGAATTCTAAGAGACAGCCTGAGCATTGCAGAATGTGAATTTAATACTGGTAAAGAGAGAGTATGGATCAGCAATCCACTGATTTTAGCCAGAACCAAATCAGCAGTAAGATCAGAGAAGGAGCTCTATGGATTTGTCCAGATTATGATCCACCTCATCGTTCTCTGTTCCATCAGAACCTCTCTGACTGCTGGAGACATGAAACAGATTTGCTACAAAAAGGAGCAGCAAAAAAAAAAAAAAAAAAATTTTTTTTTTTTTTTT